>NC_139218.1:390171320-390456320 GCF_055691185.1 Crinia signifera
TGTATATGCCGCTGCCCTGTGTATAATGCCCACATGTATATGCCGCTGCCAGTGTGTATAATGCCCACATGTATATGCCGCTGCCCTTGTGTATTATGCCCACATGTATATGCCGCTGCCCTGTGTATTATGCCCACATGTATATGCCGCTGCCCGTGTGTATAATGCCCACATGTATATGCCGCTGCCCTGTGTATAATGCCCACATGTATATGCCGCTGCCCTGTGTATAATGCCCACATGTATATGCCGCTGCCAGTGTGTATAATGCCCACATGTATATGCCGGTGCCCTGTGTATAATGCCCACATGTATATGCCGCTGCCAGTGTGTATAATGCCCACATGTATATGCCGCTGCCCTTGTGTATTATGCCCACATGTATATGCTGGTGCCCTGTGTATAATGCCCACATGTATATGCTGGTGCCCTGTGTATAATGCCCACATGTATATGTCGCTGCCAGTGTGTATAATGCCCACATGTTTATGCCGCTGCCCTGTGTATAATGCCCACATGTATATGCCGCTGCCCTGTGTATAATGCCCACGCGTATATGACGATAATTGATCATTTTTATATGGCCCCCGAAGGGTTTTCAAATTTTCCAAATGGCCCTCGGTAGAAAAAAGGTTCCCCACCCCTGTTTTAATTGTTTCATTTCCACTAGCGCTGTTTTCAGTGTTTGAGTACAGGTACAGTAGGAGATGATTGGCTGGTATAGGTACAGGAGGAGATGATTGGCTGGTATAGGTACAGGAGGAGATGATTGGCTGGTATAGGTACAGGAGGAGATGATTGGCTGGTATAGGTACAGGAGGAGATGATTGGCTGGTATAGGTACAGGAGGAGATCACTTTTAGAAGCCCTATGTCATTAGAAAATTTTAAACATAATTGGGATGAGCACATGAATATCCTTACAAGGACTAAGGAACATATAGGTCTGTGGCTATGGGGGGGAAAAAAAAAGGGGGGGGGGGGGGGTTGTTAGACTAGATGGGGAAATGGTTCTTATCTATTGTCATATTCTTAGGAAGGGGTTAGGAGAAGGCAATAGTGGGGGATAGGGAGGGGATCAGGATAACAGCTGGGGCAGTGCTCAGAGTGTGGAGGGCTGCTGGGGTAGATAGCAGTTGGAGCAGTGGTTACCTTCTTCCTCCTGCTTAGGATCCCCAGCCAGAACACTGTTGTCCGCCTCCAACTTGAGCTGCAGCCTCAGCTAGTCCCTCAGCAGCCAGATGTAGACCTCCAACCCCTTCCTGTCCGGGCAGTGTCCACCTCCTTGGCCTCCTGTGTGCAGAGAGCTGGCTGAAGGAGTCTGGGATGGAGTGCAGGCTTCTGGAGGAGCCCACCACCACCAACAATACCGCTGCAACTTACAGGAAAGTCCCAATGGTGGTTAAATGAGGTAGGGTGCTGTTCCTTGTGAGAGAGGGAGCTGGCTTCCGAGGCCAAGCCTGGGCTTTGGTGGAGAATGCACCGTGCAGAACCAGGATTAGATTTAGCTGGAGCACGCTTGGTGTCTCCACTAGCAAGAGGCTCCTAGTGATCACACCAAGAGGAGATCAGGAGAAGGGTTGCCAGACACTGCAGAGCCCCCTTAGACAGGGTGCTGGTGGGCAGAGCGGGAAGGTGATGTCTCTGGTGGGGATTGGTTGGGGATTACAGTAGGTAATTGGTTGGGGAGATTCTGAGGATTACTAGTAGCTGCTGCGGCGCACACAAGATCAGTGACTCACAGCACATCCTGAAGGACCTGCTCAGTTTTGGGAATGTGGCCCCTCACTGCCTGTCACTCGTAAAACCCCGAAAAATCATATTTTCCTACTATGCGTTAATTGCAATTCTGCGGAACGGAACATTCCGAAAGTCGGGATCTCGGATTGAATACCGCCCATATTCCTTTATGGTGTCGGCCACGGTCATGACAAGGCCTCTGGGACGTCTACACACCAGGGTGTGATTGCCTCATTATTGAATGACAGATGTAATAATAGTGAAGGAGACAAAAAAGGAACCATCAAAGGATCTTTCCCCTTTGGTAATAAAACTCAGTCTATACCGACTTATATTTTCGTCACTGTTCGCCGAAGATGGGGCAGGTTCTGTGGTCATGTGATGTCAGCCGCCCGCCCCAAGCAGCCTGCACTGGGCGTTCCCCTGCCGCCGCCCCCTGCAACCCCCCAGCCCTCCCTCCACGCAGTGAACGGCCCTGGGGAGTGTGTAAAGTGCCAAAGCTGATCGCTGCCGAGGGTTTGCTCTTGCACAGAAATACGCATGTGCACACCCCATCAACCAGCCTGACTATCCTATCAGGGAAACATAGTTGGTATATCTAATGTTTATTCTCTATACCAGTGGTTCCCAACCTTTTTTCTCTCCCATACCCCTTGATTAGGCTTTTCATTGAAAAGTACCCCTCCTCTCAATTTAGTACTTACGAGTGGAGTGGAAGTGAGCGGTATGCGTATCCTTATGCATATCCTTATATTAAGGAGTAGCGGACAGGAATCGTGCCCTTCCATGTCTGGCCGCTGGCTGTGTATGGTCTCCAGGGTTCCCACTAACACCGTAGGATTAATGCCGCTGCTTCCTCTACCTGTATCAGCGCTGGGCAGATGACTGCTGATGTCTGAGGGCAGCATGGGAAGCTCCCAGTGCTGGTCAGGCAAAAGTACAAGGAGACACTGATGACGCTGATGACACTGAAGACAGAATGTGACACAACATGGTTCTTCTCCATGGCAATGGGTCTTCTGCCATCGAAATACTTTTTTTTTTATCTTCTGCCATTACCAATATTATTTTCAAGTACCCCCAACTGGTATGCAGAGTACCCCCAGGGGTACTAGTACCCCAGGTTGGGAACCACTGCTCTATACTATAGGGGCAATTCAGACCTGCTTGCTAGGCTGCAACACTGACACCTGCAGGATATAGAGGAAATGAAACACACAGTGGTGGCTGCACCCATGCTCCTGAAGATGCCCCTTGTATCACTAGGAATGAGGGACATCATTGCCGGTGAGTGATGAGATCACAAGACAGGCGTCCTGCCTCAGTGATGTCACTGATTCCTAGTGAGCCGATAGGCTGCACTGCCACAGTTTTTGCATCCACCGACAAAATGGCTGCCACCATTATGTGAAGACTGGGGACATGTAGAATAGATGTTAGAAATTTTTTCGACATGTTATATGGAAGCCCAACCGGCCCAGGGGACAGTTTTGTAATTACTCCCACCTATTCCTATAACGACTAGCCAACTCATCCTGCCCCATCTACCAGACAGGCAGTCCCAGCACTGCAGATATAACAGCGTGGGGGTAACAGGGTACACACTATGAAGGTCGACAGATGGAATATACGGGGCAGTACGGACGGTGTAATGGTTAGCATTACTGCCTCACAGCGCTGAGGTCATGGGTTCTATCCCCACCATGTGTTATATATACGGGGCAGTACAGACGGTGTAATGGTTAGCATTACTGCCTCACAGCACTGAGGTCATGGGTTCTAATCCTACCATGTGTTATATATACGGGCCAGTACGGACGGTGTAATGGTTACATTACTGCCTCACAGCACTGAGGTCATGGGTTCTATCCCCACCATGTGTTATATATACGGGACAGTACGGATGGTGTAATGGTTAGCATTACTGCCTCACAGCGCTGAGGTCATGGGTTCTATCCCCACCGTGTGTTATATATACGGGGCAGTATGGACGGTGTAATGGTTACATTACTGCCTCACAGCACTGAGGTCATGGGTTCTATCCCCACCATGTGTTATATATACGGGCCAGTACGGACGGTGTAATGGTTACATTACTGCCTCACAGCGCTGAGGTCATGGGTTCTATCCCCACTATGTGTTATATATACGGGGCAGTACAGACGGTGTAATGGTTAGCATTACTGCCTCACAGCACTGAGGTCATGGGTTCTAATCCCACCATGTGTTATATATACGGGCCAGTACGGACGGTGTAATGGTTACATTACTGCCTCACAGCACTGAGGTCATGGGTTCTATCCCCACCATGTGTTATATATACGGGACAGTACGGATGGTGTAATGGTTAGCATTACTGCCTCACAGCGCTGAGGTCATGGGTTCTATCCCCACCGTGTGTTATATATACGGGGCAGTATGGACGGTGTAATGGTTACATTACTGCCTCACAGCACTGAGGTCATGGGTTCTATCCCCACCATGTGTTATATATACGGGGCAGTACGGATGGTGTAATGGTTACATTACTGCCTCACAGCACTGAGGTCATGGGTTCCATTCCCACCAAGGAACTGTGCCCCGTTGATCTTTAGCAGTCAACCTATACCATATACCATATGTGGGCTGTGAATCAGAGTAAAGGGAATTCTGGGTAAATGTGGCATCTATAGTATAATAAAATATTGATGCGTTATTACATGATATTAAAAAAAATGACAATGCGAACAGTACTAAAATAGTAATTACTGGGTAGGGATGGGATTTAGGACATGAGGACATAGAACTATGCATGCAGCACTGCCACAGTTTTTGCTTCCACCGACAAAATGGCTGCCACCATTATGTGAAGACTGGGGACATGTATGAAGAAGAGAAGCAATGTAAGATAATATGTTTTATTTGAACTCATTAACTACAAAGTTTAATTCAATTTGAGGTTCCATGACAGACTGAGCACAAATGCTGCTGTGTGACATCGCCCGTCTGGTTTTGCGCAAATGTTCCAGTTTTACCAATGAGGAATTGAGGAGGGAACGGCTGCAGGATGTGATGGTGAGTGGATGGGGGAACAGATTAATGCTTTATGGGATGGGATTACATGTACAAGAGGTTCAATACATAAAGGTAACAAGACCTCTCACTGAGTATATTTATTAATCTTGTATACAGTATAGAAACACAAGCAAAACCTGTTCCACTCAGCAAGAGCCAGTGCCTGATTAACAATAGGCTGATTGGGCTGCAGGTGACAACATTTTGGCCTCCTTCATTCCATGCTTATTAGCTATCACCCGCCCCGGTGTACTGTGGGGGGGGAGTTCTTAAGGTGACTGCCAGGTGGCTGTGCCAATGTAACTTACTGATGGAACCATTACTTTATGTCAGGGAAGCGGAACCTTCGGCCCTCCAGCTGTTCTGGAACTACACATCCCAGCATGCACTGCAACAGTAGTGGCATTGCCACATAGTAAAACTGTAACAAGGCATGCTGGAATGTGTAGTTCCTAGGGCCGGCGCCACCACTAGGCAAATCTAGGCATTTGCCTAGGGCGCCGGCCACTGGAGGGCGGCATTTCGCCCCCCCCCCCACGCGGGCGTACCTGTCCTGCGGCTGTGTATATAAAGCTTGCGGCAGCGGCAGCGGCAGCGGGGGGTCCCTGCAGTCAAGAAATAACGAGCGCTATCCGCCTGGCTACGCGGAAGCGCTTCTGTTGTGGAAACACTGGCCGCACGCTGATTGGCTGAGATTCAGCCAATCAGCGTGCGCCGCGCGGCCAGTGTTTTCACAACAGAAGCGCTTCCGCGTAGCCAGGCGGATAGCGCTCGTTATTTCTTGACTGCAGGGACCCCCAGCTGCCGCCACCGCCGCAAGCTTTATATACACAGCCGCAGGACAGGTACACCCCCCCCACGGCACCGGGGCACCCCCACCCCAACTCGCCTGGGGCGCTCCGGTGCCTTGCACCGGCCCTGATAGTTCCACAACAGCTGGAGGGCCGATGGTTCCCCATCCCTGCTTTATGTACATTGTGCTACAGCGCCAGCCAGGCAGCCTAAAGCCAAAGTCTCTTTCACACACCACAAGCATTAGATCCTACATGCCAGTTGTATACCCTTCTTTACATGCACATGGGCAGTATGACTGGCGAGTCCCTGAGCGCCCATACACATGTGCATAGCAGCAAGGGGAGCTACATGTGTATTAGCCTTGGCACCTGGAACCTTAAATAAATCCCTGGCAGGAGGAAATTACTTTCCAAATCCTCTGGCATGGCAGAAATTGGGCCTCATCTGACACTACTGATGTGTCCGCACTTTGTATCCGCCAGTTCTTCTCAAAGGGGATGATGAGTCAAAGTAATCACTACATTCATACACACAATGGTCACAGAAGTAACTGCGACCATCCCAAATTCCTGTCCCATACCCAATATAACACAGACCAAGAAGTAATCCATGTGACGGTATCACTGTCTCCACTATGCGCATTATTAGATGGATCCATAACTGGACACAGCGCCCTCTACAGGACGGAAGACCACACAACGTTTCAGTTCGCAAATAAGCCTGGCTATAAACTTGACATATCAATCACTCAGACCGGTGTGAACTTTAATGTGTCGACGAAGATTTGAGCTGTCAGAAAAGCAGCGTCCGCACTGGGAACACACAAACGGCCTCTCCCCGGTGTGAGTTCGCCGATGTTTCACGAGGTCGCCCTTCTGGACAAAGCACTTCCCGCACTCTGTGCACTGAAACGGTTTCTCCCCGGTGTGAATGCGGTTATGTATGGCAAGGTCGGCCTTCTGGAGAAAACATTTGCCACATTCTGGGCATGAAAACGGCTTCTCGCCAGAGTGAATTCGCTGATGCTTCGTAAGAGCAGATTTCCAAACAAAGCATCTCCCGCACTCTGGGCATGAATACGGCCGATCCAAAGAAAGCGGCCTTTTATGTGACAGGAGGCGTGACCTCTGAGGAAAGGATTTCCCACCGTCCCAACGAAACACTCTGTCCTCGGTGCGACATCGCTGGTGGGGGGTAAGAGCCACTTTGGAACGGACACATCCTCCGGAAACTGAGCCTCTATACAGATTACTGGCGCTATGTGTTTGCTGATGGGTGACGAGGGCTGAATGATTAGGGAAACATTGCTGACACTCCGAGCACTGATGCGTCATCTCCGGATAGTGTGAGGAGGCGTGCGGACCTGTTGGGGACAAAAGCACTGAGATAAACCCTTTGTACATCAGCGGATGGGTTGAGGCATCACCTGCGAGACCTTTGTATATTTATACACATGTACCATATAGATATAAGATATTGCTGAATATATTTAATACCATATAAAATGGTTGCTTATAAATTAACCCCGTCAATACCACACTTCTTTGGAGTCGATCTAGAACCATCTGGTTTTATGTATATTTAAAACCTTAATTAATGTTGCAGGGACATCACTCCACTCACATCAGCACAATGGAATTGTAAGCTTGCAGCAGGGCCCTCCTACCTCCAAGTCTGTCTGTTGTTACCCAGTTTGTCTTATCACTGTCTACTATTGTAAAGCGCAACGGAATCTGCTGCGCTATATAAGAAACTGTAAATAAATAAATGGAAGCAGCCATCTTTGTTTTTACACTAATAGAATGTTAATAAATCTGTCTCCTTCCCTTACTAGCATTAATGGGAAACCACCAATTCACAGACAGAATACAGGGGCGTAACTACACTAAGGCAGCCACCGCCAATGCTTGGGGGAGCGAGTGGCAGCGCTGTCTGTGTGGGCGTCGGCATTCAGCACTTTATACTGCCGCTGCCCACCCCGCATCCCCGGCATAGATTCCGGTCCAGTCCCACCGACCGTCAACTGGTGGCTGGCTCAGCCCACCCATATCAATGCTCGTCTGGCCGGCTCACGATGTGACGTGCTGGCGTCACACCATGCTCTCCCCCACCCTGCACTGTACTCCTCCTGAGTCAGTACAGCGCAGGGCGGGGGAGAGCGCGGTGTGATGCCAGCACGTCACATCCCGAGCCGGCAGAGTACAGGAGGAGGCAGGAGAAGATGCAGCTGCTGGACTGGAGATACCTGCCTCCCGCTACTGTCTGCATCCCCACTTCCGCACCGACGCCCACCCCCGCACGCTGATCGGGAGCAGGAGACCTCCACATGGGAACGGACCCATCTCCTCAAGCAGCCTCTCCATTCAATACTGGCTGCTTGGGGCTCGCAACATCTGCTTCTTCTCCCACTCGATCTGTACCACCGCAGAGGGCAGGAGAGTAAGCAGTGACAGATGACGGACACGGCAGTCTCCAAGCAGCAGCATGTGCATGGGCCAGGTCAGTGCTGCCATCCCCCGTCACCCCAACCTCAGTGTCCCATTATCTAACTAACAATGCCCTTTATTTAGCACAGCACCCCCCCCCCCCCCCCATCCCAGTGTCTGTCACCCGGCCCCCTCCTTCTTTTCCCGGTGGGATAACTGACCCCATCCCACTGCCCTGTTCTAGCCCACAGTTACAGTGCCCCACGCACAGTGTTCCCAGACTAGTGATTGCCCCTTCCATCCCCATTTTACTGCCCCTCTTCCCATCCAGGCCAGTGCCCTGCAAATATATTACCCCCTTCCCCATCCAGTATATATATATATATATATTTTTTTTTTTTTGTGTGTGTGGGGGGGGGGCGCCACAATTTTTTTAGCAGGGGGGAGCAAAATTTATAGTTACGCCACTGACAGAATAGATGTTAGAAATTTTTGCGACATGTTATATGGAACCCCAACCGGCCCAGGGGACAGTTTTGTAATCACTCCCACCTATTCCTATAACGACTAGCCAACTCATCCTGCCCCATCTACCAGACAGGCAGTCCCAGCACTGCAGATATAACAGTGTGGGGGTCACAGGGTAGACACTATGAAGGTCGAAAGATGGAAAAGGTCGACATGGAGCAGTACGGACGGTGTAATGGTTAGCATTACTGCCTCACAGCTCTGAGGTCATGGGTTCCATTCCCACCATGGCTCTAACTGTGCAGAGTTTGTATATTCTCCCCATGCCTGTGTGGGTTTCCTCTGGGTACTCCGGTTTCCTCCCACAATCCAAAAAATCCACTGGTAGGTTAATTGGCTCCCAACAAAATTAACCCTAGAATGACTGTGTGTGCGTGCACATGTGGTAGGGAATATAGATTGTAAGCTCCACTGGGGCAGGGACTGATGTGACTGTTCAAACATTCTCTGTACAGCGCTGCGGAATATGTGTGCGCTATATAAATAACTGGTAATATATAAATAAATGTCTAAGGTTTGCAAGGTTGGATGGTGGACACAAGCATTAGGTCGACAATGGGAAGGTTGACATTAGTTTTTCAATTAATTTGTCCTGAATTTCGACTTAAGTCGACATGGACACTATCAGTGTACTGCGTCCAGTCGCTGCCCTCGCCATGCTTCAGAGATGGTGCCTCGCTGCTCTCCCCCATGCCCTAATGCAGGGGTTCTCAAACTCGGTCCTCAGGACCCCACATAGTTCACAATTCGAAGGCAGGTGCCCATTCATTCCTCATTGACACATTTTAAATGATCCACGGGTGGAGCTAATTATTTCACTTGTGATGTTGTGAGAAGACCTGAGAAACACGCACTCTGTGGGGTCCTGAGGACCAAGTTTGAGAACCTGTACACTAATGGATGGTAGGGTGTCAAATATAAAATACCACCTGTTTTGAAAAAAAAAAAAAAAGAGACCATGTATGGCCTGGGGAGAGGGGGGGTATGGGTGACTATAGCGATGCATGGTCCTAGTCACACACATTACCAGGAGAGACCATGTATGGCCTGGGGAGAGGGGGTATGGGCGACTATAGAGGTGCATGGTCCTAGTCACACAATACCAGGAGAGACCATGTATGGCCTGGGGAGAGGGGGGTATGGGTGACTATAGCAGTGCATGGTCCTAGTCACACACATTACCAGGAGAGACCATGTATGGCCTGTGGAGAGGGGGGTATGGGCGACTATAGAGGTGCATGGTCCTAGTCACACACATTACCAGGAGAGACCATGTATGGCCTGGGGAGAGGGGGGTATGGGTGACTATAGCAGTGCATGGTCCTAGTCACACACATTACCAGGAGAGACCATGTATGGCCTGTGGAGAGGGGGGTATGGGCGACTATAGAGGTGCATGGTCCTAGTCACACAATACCAGGAGAGACCATGTATGGCCTGGGGAGAGGGGGGTATGGGTGACTATAGCAGTGCATGGTCCTAGTCACACACATTACCAGGAGAGACCATGTATGGCCTGGGGAGAGGGGGGTATGGGTGAGTATAGCGGTGCATGGTCCTAATCACACATATTACCAGGAGAGACCATGTATGGCCTGGGGTGAGGGGGGTATGGGTGACTATAACGGTGCATGGTCCTAGTCACACACATTACCAGGAGAGACCATGTATGGTCTGGGGAGAGGGGGTATGGGTGACTATAGCGGTGCATGGTCCTAGTCACACACATTACCAGGAGAGACCATGTATGGCCTGGGGAGAGGGGGGGTATGGGTGACTATAGCGATGCATGGTCCTAGTCACACATATTACCAGGAGAGACTATGTATGGCCTGGGGTGAGGGGGGTATGGGTGACTATAGCGGTGCATGGTCCTAGTCACACATATTACCAGGAGAGACCATGTATGGCCTGGGGTGAGGGGGGTATGGGTGACTATAGCGGTGCATGGTCCTAGTCACACACATTACCAGGAGAGACCATGTATGGCCTGGGGAGAGGGGGGTATGGGTGACTATAGCGGTGCATGGTCCTAGTCACACACGTTACCAGGAGAGACCATGTATGGCCTGGGGTGAGGGGGGTATGGGTGACTATAGAGGTGCATGGTCCTAGTCACACATTTTACCAGGAGAGACCATGTATGGCCTGGGGAGAGGGGGGTATGGGAGACTATAGCAGTGCATGGTCCTAGTCACACATATTACCAGGAGAGACCATGTATGGCCTGGGGAGAGGGGGGTATGAGTGACTATAGCGGTGCATGGTCCTAGTCACACACATTACCAGAAGAGACCATGTATGGCCCGGGGAGAGGGGGTATGGGAGACTATAGCAGTGCATGGTCCTAGTCACACACATATTACCAGGAGAGACCATGTATGGCCTGGGGTGAGGGAGGTATGGGAGACTATAGCAGTGCATGGTCCTAGTCACACACATTACCAGGAGAGACCATGTATGGCCTGGGGAGAGGGGGGTATGGGAGACTATAGCAGTGCATGGTCCTAGTCACACACATTACCAGGAGAGACCATGTATGGCCTGGGGAGAGGGGGGTATGGGAGACTATAGCAGTGCATGGTCCTAGTCACACACATTACCAGGAGAGACCATGTATGGCCTGAGGAGAGGGGGGGTATGGGCGACTATAGAGGTGCATGGTCCTAGTCACACAATACCAGGAGAGACCATGTATGGCCTGGGGAGAGGGGGGTATGGGTGACTATAGCAGTACATGGTCCTAGTCACACACATTACCGGGAGAGACCATGTATGGCCCGGGGAGAGGGGGGTATGGGAGACAATAGCAGTACATGGTCCTAGTCACACATATTACCAGGAGAGACCATGTAAGGCCTGGGGAGAGGGGGGGTATGGGTGAGTATAGCGATGCATGGTCCTAGTCACACACGTTACCAGGAGAGACCATGTATGGCCTGGGGAGAGGGGGGTAATGGAGACTATAGTGGTGCATGGTCCTAATCACACATATTACCAGGAGAGACCATGTATGGCCTGGGGTGAGGGGGGTATGGGTGACTATAACGGTGCATGGTCCTAGTCACACACATTACCAGAAGAGACCATGTATGGCCCGGGAAGAGGGGGTATGGGCGACTATAGCGGTGCATGGTCCTAGTCACACACATTACCAGGAGAGACCATGTATGGCCTGGGGAGAGGGGGGTATGGGTGACTATAGCGGTGCATGGTCCTAGTCACACATATTACCAGGAGAGACCATGTATGGCCCAGGGGGAGGGGGGTATGGGTGACTATAGCGGTTCATGGTCCTAGTCACAAACATTACCAGGAGAGACCATGTATGGCCCAGGGGGAGGGGGGTATGGGTGACTATAGCGGTGCATGGTCCTAGTCACACACATTACCAGGAGAGACCATGTATGGCCCAGGGGGAGGGGGGTATGGGTGACTATAGCGGTTCATGGTCCTAGTCACACACATTACCAGGAGAGACCATGTATGGCCCAGGGGGAGGGGGGTATGGGTGACTATAGCGGTGCATGGTCCTAGTAGCACACATTACCAGGAGAGACCATGTATGGCCTGGGGAGAGGGGGGTATGAGTGACTATAGCGGTGCATGGTCCTAGTCACACACATTACCAGAAGAGACCATGTATGGCCCGGGGAGAGGGGGTATGGGCGACTATAGCGGTGCATGGTCCTAGTCACACATATTACCAGGAGAGACCATGTATGGCCTGGGGAGAGGGGGGGTATGGGTGACTATAGAGGTGCATGGTCCTAGTCGCACACATTACCAGGAGAGACCATGTATGGCCTGGGGAGAGGGGGGTATGGGAGACTATAGCGGTGCATGGTCCTAGTCACACGCATTACCAGGAGAGACCATGTATGGCCTGGGGAGAGGGGGGTATGGGTGACTATAGCAGTGCATGGTCCTGGTCACACGCATTACCAGGAGAGACCATGTATGGCCTGGGGAGAGGGGGGTATGGGCGACTATAGCGGTGCATGGTCCTAGTCACACACGTTACCAGGAGAGACCATGTATGGCCTGGGGAGAGGGAGGTATGGGTGACTATAGCGGTGCATGGTCCTAGTCACACATTTTACCAGGAGAGACCATGTATGGCCTGGGGTGAGGGGGGTATGGGTGACTATAGAGGTGCATGGTCCTAGTCACACATTTTACCAGGAGAGACCATGTATGGCCTGGGGAGAGGGGGGTATGGGCGACTATAGCAGTGCATGGTCCTAGTCACACACGTTACCAGGAGAGACCATGTATGGCCTGGGGAGAGGGGGGTATGGGCGACTATAGCGGTGCATGGTCCTAGTCACACACGTTACCAGGAGAGACCATGTATGGCCTGGGGAGAGGGAGGTATGGGTGACTATAGCGGTGCATGGTCCTAGTCACACATATTACCAGGAGAGACCATGTATGGCCTGGGGAGAGGGGGGTATGGGTGACTATAGCAGTGCATGGTCCTAGTCACACATATTACCAGGAGAGACCATGTATGGCCTGGGGAGAGGGGGGTATGGGTGACTATAGCGGTGCATGGTCCTAGTCACACACATTACCAGGAGAGACCATGTATGGCCTGGGGAGAGGGGGGTATGGGTGAGTATAGCGATGCATGGTCCTAGTCACTCACATTACCAGGAGAGAATAACCTACTGATGGTAGATCTCGATGCCCGGTTACACCTCCACTATCCTGGCCTCTTTGTTGTATCAGTGGTGGACAGCTTGTGTGGTCCCATGGGATGGAGAGGTAGGTAAGCCAATATTGCATCTAAACCCGCAGCTCGGATCAGTAATGTGAGCAATGCCACATTAGCTTAATAATATAATATATAGAAATAACCAAGAAACACGTTGGATAAGCGGAGGGCGGATAATACTGAAACCACAAAGCTGACGACGGACGTATTAGTGCAGAGGAACCCTAATATCCACTCACATCACAGGCGCCCCCCTCAGTGGCCACATCAATGTCTTTGCTTCCCCTTATTACACAATATAAGGCAGAGTCCTACATCCCAGACCTGCGTCATCTCAGACTGAGAGGCCGCTTCCAGCATTTCTGTCACCCCTGGTAGCCGCACCTAATGTAACTGTCCCCGGTTCTACAGTCTGATAAGCTGGAACCGCCCATCACTGGTATTGTGGGGGACTGAGGGATGACGCTGTAGTGTGCACAGTGCTGGTGTACACGCGTGTGATGTGGCATTTAGGACATGATTGCTGTATTATACACTCCGGGTGCTCCTCTATAGATGAGCAGAAGTTCCGTCATTATAGTGCGCATCTTCTATGTGCGGTTACCAGTAGAAGGACCTAGAACTGGTTTTGATCCCGTACTCCTGGCGGAAAACTTCATCACAGGTGATAATTGTTCTACTTTCCAACTTATATTCTGCAGTCTTGGTGGTATTGGTTTAGTATATTTTTGTGGAATATGTCACCATGTGATCAACTCTTGCACCACCGGTGACTTCTTGCCGGGACTGTTCCGTGTTTATGCACTTATTGTTTTCTCCGTCTGTCTTCCAGTTTTCTCTCTCTTTGTCCCCTGACTGACTCGGTTGTTTGTAAACGCTTTAATTGTAGCTGGTGAGGATCCTCTGATAGCTTTGACTTGTCTCGGTGTCCTTCCCGTTATCCTCTCGCTAGGTAATCTTTCCTCATGCCTCCATTCTGCTTCATCCTATCGCAACTCTCTAAAGCCCCGTACACACGAGGAGATGGGAGCGGCGGTGTTAATCGATTCGCTTAAGCCGGGCTTTACCTTAGCAGGAAAGACATACACTGTCTCTCCCTGCAGGCGATGGTGACTCGTGGGACCACTGTATTGCCAACGCCCTTTCCTGATTGACAGGGAGAGGCGTTCGCTGGGAGAGCTGGCATTCAGGAAAACGGGGGGCGTGTAACTGTCATTTTCTGGGTGCAGCGAGGTCAATTAGTTTTTCTACAATGCAGTTTTACTTGGCCTTGCAAGACTCCCGGCAACTGCGAGCCAGAGTCAAGTAACGTCATATTTACTCAAGTTGCAGGCACGATGTTCATCCCAAACTGCAATCGCATATGCAGGCAGGAGGTGGCATGCATTTCTAAGGATCATATATCCGAACCTGAATGAGGGCCTGGATCAGGGATTTGCGTTTGTAACTGTGTGGTAGAACAGCTTCCTGTACGTTTCCATCTTAGAATTATTGCAATATTGTAAATGTAACGCTTCTCGGCTTCCCGCGTCCCTTTTCCCAAAGTAATAGTTAATGTTTCCATTCCTTACTTTTTATTTCATATTAAAGGTATGTATTTTGTTACATTCCTGACACTGGAAAAGCAAAAAAAAACATGTCCTGGGCTCTGCGCTCTTTGTGCGTTTACTTACAGTAGCAGGAGCAGAAATCAGGGGACTAATTGAGACCTGTTGGCAAGGCTGCAATTTTTGCAGACGGAGGAAACCACGCTGCACTGTAGGTGGGGCAGATGTAACATGTGCAGAGAGAGAGAGAGAGTTCAGAGACCTACACACGGGGAGATTGGCCGAGTAATGCTAGATCGCTCAGCATACAATGTCGTACAGCAATGTGCCAGCGCTCTGTGCTGAGCGATCGGTCAGTGGCCAGTGTTCTCCGGTGAGTACACTGGCCCTGACCAGCGATCTTACAAGCTTTATCCAGCATGCTGGATATTAATAACCGGGTGATAGCAGCGTGTGGGACCGGGCATCGCTATGGCCCCTACACGTGGAGCGAGGTAGGGGTATTTTCCACATGATCTTGTGAGATTGCTTAGAAAATACCCTGAAATCGTCCCGTGTGTAGGCCCCATTAGATTTGGATGGGATGCGTTCAAACGGAAATCTAAATTGCAGTGTAAGAATGAAGAAGTCAATATTTACCATGCACAGAAACAAAATAACTCCCCCAAATCTAACTCTCTCTGCACGTTACATCTGCCCCATCTGTACTGCAGCATGGTTTTGTTCCTTTTGCATAAATCGCAGTCTTGCGAACAGGCCTGAATCAGTCCCCAGATAACGTAACCGCTGCTAAATGTTTTACGTTTATGCAATAATTTACACATCTATTAACCATGTAACAAGCGCCAGGAACATGTTCTGGCCGTACAGCAACATTGTCACAAATACACCATTCAGTACAATAGAAAATAAGTGACCTCCAACTTGGAATTTCTATTAAATCACAGGCTTTCAAAAAGATTCAAAATGTGGATGTTTGAGGCCAGTCCTGGGCTACGGAAAATGATCATCAGCGGAATATGACGAACACTCACAATGTTACAGAATGGCGCAAATGCTACTTTTGCGTACTGACCAGTTTATGAGCAAAAAAGGGCAGATTAATCTGTCTGGAGCACAAAAGCAAAAGAATCCACCCTAGTGTGAATTCTCCGGTGACGGACGAGAGCGGAGCTCTGGGTGAAGCAGCGGCCGCACTGCGGACACGCGAACGGCCTCTCCCCGGTGTGAGTGCGCTGATGCATGACCAGGTTGGATCTCCGGACAAAGCACTTGCTGCATTCAATGCAGTGAAAAGGTTTCTCGCCGGAGTGCAGTCGTTGGTGCATACTGAGGGCAGACTTCCTGGTAAAACATCTCCCGCACTCCTGGCAAGAAAATGGCCTCTTCCCGGTGTGAGTCTTCTTATGTGCCAGGAGATGTGACCTCTGATGAAACGTTTTCCCACAGAAAGGACAGTGACAGAGGTTGTCCTTGGTGTGACATTGCTGGTGTCCGGCAAGAGCAAATTTGGAGCGGAAACCCACTCCGCAGTCTGAGCACCTGTACAGATAACTGGGGTTATGAGTTTCCTGATGGGAGACGAGGGTTGAATGATTAGGGAAACATTGCAGACACTCCGAGCACCGATACTTCTTCTTAGAACAGAGTGAGGAGGCGTGCGGACCTGTTGGGGACAAAAGTACGGAGATAAACCCTCTGTACAATGGATCGGACGCTCATTATGTGTGATAAAACTATATGGATATATACATTTGTACAAGTCAGACCTCAGGTTTAAAGCAATATCACAAAGGTTGGGATCTGACTGTTTGCACAACAGTAAGAAGAAAGAAAGGGATTATTTAATAATACCCTTAAATAGCACCGGGGGGGGGGGGGGGGGGGGTGTTTAGGCGACAAAATATGGCCCCTACATGAGGGCCAGTGGACTATGGACAAGAGGTCTGTCAGATGACTGGATTCCACCAGACAGAAGAATGGAGGCAGATCCTGGGCAGTTTCTTCAATCCCCAGGTTCATAAAAAATGCTCAATCCCAGGATTTCCAGGGTCTCGGGACTGAGTTGGTGGTGACACTGGCCGCAGCAGGAAGTGGCTACAGTCCATATCTCCCTCAGTCCGTATCTCTCCCCCCCATTTTATATAGGTCTCTCAGTACCCCCCCCACTCCGAGTACTGGCCAGGAGTCAGACTCCCTCTTTTTCACCCTGGTCCACTCTCTGTGGCTGCCTGGGCTTCTGTGTGTGAGGCTAGGAGACACTACAGACCCGCGTGGGGCTGCACAGTGTGATCGCTGAAGTCATGCCCTGCTCACCCAGTGGTCAGCGGGCAGTGTCCGAGTGAGTGCTGCATGTGCACAGCGATACCCAGAATAAACAACAACAGAAATAAAATACAGCGAACTCGGGTTCCGAAATCCAGGGATTAGAAGCTCCAATCCGCTGATTTTATGCCAAAATCCCAGTATCCGACCAATCCCAGAATGGGCAGCTCTAGACAGGAGCTCGGGCTGTCCCGTGTTTAGGGGAGGGAGAGAGATCACATTGTCATTTTGGGACGGGATACCGATGGTACGCTTCCGAATGTCAGAACGAATGCCCCTCAGTAAAGATTGTGTGTACACACCAGAGACATTAATGAAGGATGGAACAAATCGTGTTCTCTCCCTTATTATACACATTGTGATCATTGCGGTGTTTATGAGTGCGCCAACAGAAACGCTGGGCAGGCGTGTCGCTGGCTGCTTGAGGCGGGCTCTGACAAAAGGGAAAAAATGACTTTCCTCCCATGCAACTGCATGCAAGCGGATGAGTAAGCATTCCCTGCTCACTAGGCTGCGAATACACGCAGCCTAGTGAACAGGACTGAATCAGCTTCTGCAGCAGCCTCTCATTCTATCCCAGCACGTGATGCACAGTGCTGTGTGCTGAGCGGGGGAGAGAGGCAGCCTGTCCTCTTTTTCTCCCTGCATTACACCCACCGGATTAGACACCGAACTATGTAATTTTTTTTTTTTTTTTTTTAAGGAGGAGGTCTAGCCACGCCTCCTTCCTTAATACTACCGGGGACTGGCTGAACTATCGGAATCCCTGAACATAAATAGTTGGTGATGCCCCCTAGATTTAAATAACAAAGCAAACAAAGATAAAAGGAGACTTTTGCTGTTTTGTTTTTTTAATTGTTTGTGTCTGTATATTAAAACATAACTTAATAGAAGCTTTTGGTCAAAATATTGTGTCTCAAACTGTTGTTTAATACACCCTCCTGAGAACACTAAAATTATTAGGATTGTAAATGTGAAAATACAATTGGACTTTAAGGAAGCATAATTTACTATTGACAAAATACAGAAAAGTGTAGGTTGGAGTACAATCCTGTGTCAATCATTGAGTTTTAGCCTAGTGCAACCTCAATTAGCGTTACTTGATTACGGGGGAAAAGATCTTCTGGGTAGATGATTCTCAATCAGCATTTATGTCGGATAATATAAGTAGAGAAATCTCTCCTAAATTATCTCTTTGAATAAATGTACAGTATGTGCAAAGACTGGACCCACCTTACCGACGCGCGTTTCGCCTCAATGTAGTTGGTTCAGTAATGTTAAGGTGGTTCTGATAACTTCACATCTGGTAATGGTAACATAACATATAGCAGCATAGTAATTTAGGTCGAAAAAGATGTCAGTCCATTAAGTTCAACCTATTTAACTAGTCTAAGTCATAACTTGACTAATGGCAGTATTCAATGCTCTTTTGCGAGCTGTGATGGTGAGCAGTGCTGATTGCTCGCTGTCATAGCTCACGGGTTTCAACTAACACCCCGAGGGTTTCAACTAACACCCCTGCACACGCCGTTTCCACCACGCTGGGTTTTTACAGTGAGGTGGAAACGGCGTGTGCGGCTGCCAAAACAGTGACATTCGTGGCTAAATGCAGCGGCCTCCCTGCTTTAGCCATGAACCTCACCGGGAACGTTGAATAGGGTGATCGGCCGGCGCAGATGTTTAAACTGCGAGGGTGGCTTGTTTTCTGCGATCCTCCATGTTTAACCCCTCACTGGCCGCACTGAATATGGGTCTAAGTCATAACTATATGATTCCCTTTATGGCCAAGAATTTATCTAGTTTTAGTTTAAATTCATTTACTGTAATTGCTGTTACCACATTTTCTGGCAGAGTTCCAGAACTTAACTGCTCTTATGGTGAAAAAAACCTTAATTCCGTGTGGAATTTCTCTCGCCTCAGTGCAGGCCCACGTGTCCTAAGTCTTGTTACTGAAGAAGTATTATCCTAGTTCCTTATGATTTCTGATCCTGTTTTTGAAAATACTGATCATATCTCCTTTCATCCTCCGTTTTTTCAGTGTATACATATTAGTACAGTTTAGTTGCCCTTCTCTGAACCCGTTCAAGTTCATTTAAGTATTTTTTAAGGTGCAGTGCTCAGAACTGAACACAATATTCCAAGTGTGGTCTCACTAATGCCTTGTAAAGAGGCACTATCACATTGGCATCCCTTGAATCCATTCCCCTTTTAATGCATGCCAGTGCCAGGTTTGCTTTTGCTGCAGCACTTGAGCAGTGTGCACTATTACTCAACCTGTCATGATGACCCCTAAATCATTAATTTAACTTATAACTAGCATGTTACATTTTTGCTAATTACATAATTAATTTAAGTTAAATTACATCCTCCACCTAGCTGCCCATTTCTCTTGTTAAATTAAGTCATTTTGCAGCGATTCCACATTCTCTTCTGGGTTCATTTCCTTACTCAGTTTTGTGCCATCTGCAAATATTGCAGGTGGGACCCAATAGTGATCCCTGCGGAACTTCACATTGGAACTTTCCCCAACTGGAGGGTTTACCATTTACCACTACTCTCTGTTCACGATCGTATAACCAATTTTTCATCCAAGTACACATTTTTTTTTCCCTACCTCTAGGTTACCAAGTTTTCTTAAAAAACTTATGGTTCCAGTCTCTGCCCACGCTAGCCCACCATACAGCTCCCGACGTTTGCATCTGCATTTATTGTTTATACAATGCCCGACTGTTATTTTAGCATGGAAACAAGGTTAAATATCTAGTACTATTGAATATGCACTCACTATCAAGGTAGATACTTACCCATGCTACAAATCCTTGTACAACTCTTTTAAGCCACCTATCTATGTGCTTTCCTCCCCTGCACTCTCACACAAATGTTCACTGCTCTAATTGCACACACACACACACACACGAGAAGCAGAAGCAGGGCGACAATGGTATAGACTGATTTATACATTCAGACTGTTCCATTTATAGCAGAGAATTATACTACAACTTTACAGCAGAAATTGATCCTATATAAATTGTTGGCTTTATGATTTACAATTATAAGAATAGGAGGTTCTATTGATGCAAGAATACATCAGTAAATGTAACAATGGTGGGTGTCAAGCAGTGAACTGATGGGATAGCACGCTTGATTATTGCAGGGAATCACAAGATTCATTGCATTTATCACAATACCCCTATATAACCCCTAGTACACACAACACCCACAATGACCTGCATTATGCACAGCCTGCTTCCCCAATATTTCACTAGTACACCCATATTATGTTGCAATTTGCACAGTCTCCCCATATAACCGCCGGCACACACAGCACCCTCCTGCACATTTTGCCCAGTACATACAGCCCCCTATCACACATTATGCCCAGTATACACAGCCCCCTCCCCCACATTACTCCAAGTACACATTACACCCATCCCACTATCCCACATTATGCCCAGTACACACAGCCCCAACCGCACATTTTGCCCAGTACACACAGCCCCTACCGCACATTTTGCCCAGCACACACAAACCCCTCCCCCACATTACTCCCAGTACACATTACACCCAGCCCCCTATCCCACATTACGCCCAGTACACACAGCCTCCACCCACTTACGCCCAGTACACACAGCCCATATTACATTGCATTATACACAGGCTCTGTCAGATTGGTACATGAAGGGCCCACCGTGGGAATTCTGGGGGTAGGGGCCCATGTGTAGGGGTGTGGCAAGTCAGCCTTTGTCCCCAAGGGATTAAAAGGAGGTTTTTGAAGTGTCCAGGACCCAACAGAAATCCTGAGGAGTAGGAGGAAGGTAAGTTGGCTGAATGATCACTAAACGAACGGTCCTAATAAAGCCCCTTAGAAGAAGAACAAAGACAGAGACCTTTCTATAACCATTCTTATAACAAATACATAAAGACAAGTGAGCAGGAAAACCTTGGCTGAAAGACGATGGCATTCACATAATAGGATGCACTTGTGCCCGACCTGGTGGTAAATTAGACATGTAACAGGCTTCCTGGCCTGAAGCACAGGAGAAACCACTGATCTTGAAAAACCCTGTGCTCTCAAGATCTTGGCATCAAGAGCTACTGTACGTCGTCAAAGTTAGATGAGGCAAAGTGAAGCGAAGACTTGGCGCTTGTCCCTGAGAGGAAGCCATGGAGCATTGGCCAGAAGTCCCAGCAGAGACTAGTACCAACCTTGGCGTGGTCAAACCGGAGCAACTAAAATGACCAGAAAACCTCTCACTGAATCTTCTGAAGCACTCTGGCTACCATGGGCAGGGGTGACAAAAGACTGGAGGCCAAAGAACTGACAGAGCATCCACCAAAATTGCTTGAAGATCCCAGAACTTTTTTAGACAAAAGGCCATTAGGTCTATATATCAGGCATGGTCGGATTTGGCCTGAAAAAACCTCCTGATGTAGTACTCAATCCCTGTTCTCCACCACGCGAATGAGGATGAATCAGTGTCCACTCTTAGCTTGCCGTTATCCAGAGGTTATCCAAAGATTGTATGATGTAACTCCCTTATTCCTGAGTAAGGCTACCAATGGGGGCCCATTATCTTCATAAACAACCTGAGATCCATAGATAAACGAGCATAAGTGCCCAGAACTGTAAGTAATGACCTCCAACTGTGAGACAAATGAACCTTAGATGACTAGGAAACAAATAGGGCATCAGGGAAGCGGGATGGGTTACGTGGGGGGTTGGAGCCAATCAGAATTGTCTTTTAGTGCCTACATCTTTGGACCAACTCTTAAAAGGCAGCATTGCTAGCAGTGTCCTCAACATCGGATGATAAGGAATCTATTGTAATCTCCCCAAAATACTTTGGAACAGTAAGCTGCCATAGAACTAGGCCACACCCAGAACAGCCGCCGGGCACAGTCTATGCCCTCCCGTTGTGTCCGGCAATGTGATATAGGGCAGTCTGGTATAAGTCACATGATAGGAGAACGGGCAGCACTGACCTGCACTGGATTCTGGGAGGAATTCCAGCAGCTCCCGATGGTCACCAGCATCCAGCTCTACACCAGCCTCAGCTCCTGTGTATGACAATAAGCAGCCAGTGTTACATATAGACACACGTGTGCAGAGACAGAAGGGGCCGGTGTCTGTGTGTAGTAGTAATTACTATCATATGTGACAGGAGGAATATCCGGACATACGTGTTACCCGCAGCCAGTGTTACACATAGACACACGTGTGCAGAGACAGAAGGGGCCGGTGTCTGTGTGTAGTAGTAATTACTATCATATGTGACAGGAGGAATATCCGAACATACGTGTTACCCGCAGCCAGTGTTACATAGACACACGTGTGCAGAGACAGAAGGGGCCGGTGTCTGTGTGTAGTAGTAATTACTATCATATGTGACAGGAGGAATATCCGGACATACGTGTTACCCGCAGCCAGTGTTACACATAGACACACGTGTGCAGAGACAGAAGGGGCCGGTGTCTGTGTGTAGTAGTAATTACTATCATATGTGACAGGAGGAATATCCGGACATACGTGTTACCCGCAGCCAGTGTTACACATAGACACACGTGTGCAGAGACAGAAGGGGCCGGTGTCTGTGTGTAGTAGTAATTAATATCATATGTGACAGGAGGAATATCCGGACATACGTGTTACCCGCAGCCAGTGTTACACATAGACACACGTGTGCAGAGACAGAAGGGGCCGGAGTCTGTGTGTAGTAGTAATTACTATCATATGTGACAGGAGGAATATCCGGACATACGTGTTACCCGCAGCCAATGTTACACATAGACACACGAGTGCAGAGACAGAAGGGGCCGGTGTCTGTGTGTAGTAGTAATTACTATCATATGTGACAGGAGGAATATCCAGCCAGTGTTACACATAGACACACGTGTGCAGAGACAGAAGGGGCCAGTGTCTGTGTGTAGTAGTAATTACTATCATATGTGACAGGAGGAATATCCGGACATACGTGTTACCCGCAGCCAGTGTTAGACATAGACACACGTGTGCAGAGACAGAAGGGGCCGGTGTCTGTGTGTAGTAGTAATTACTATCATATGTGACAGGAGGAATATCCAGACATACGTGTTACCCGCAGCCAGTGTTACACATAGACACACGTGTGCAGAGACAGAAGGGGCCGGAGTCTGTGTGTAGTAGTAATTACTATCATATGTGACAGGAGGAATATCCGGACATACGTGTTACCCGCAGCCAGTGTTACACATAGACACACGTGTGCAAAGACAGAAGGGGCCGGTGTCTGTGTGTAGTAGTAATTACTATCATATGTGACAGGAGGAAAATCCGGACATACGTGTTACCCGCAGCCAGTGTTAGACATAGACACATGTGTGCAGAGACAGAAGGGGCCGGTGTCTGTGTGTAGTAGTAATTACTATCATATGTGACAGGAGGAATATCCGGACATACGTGTTACCCGCAGCCAGTGTTACACATAGACACACGTGTGCAGAGACAGGAGGGGCCGGTGTCTGTGTGTAGTAGTAATTACTATCATATGTGACAGGAGGAATATCCGGACATACGTGTTACCCGCAGTCAGTGTTACACAGACACACGTGTGCAGAGACAGAAGGGGCCGGTATCTGTGTGTAGTAGTAATTACCATCATATGTGACAGGAGGAATATCCGGACATACGTGTTACCCGCAGCCAGTGTTACACATAGACACACGTGTGCAGAGACAGAAGGGGCCGGAGTCTGTGTGTAGTAGTAATTACTATCATATGTGACAGGAGGAATTTCCGGACATACGTGTTACCCGCAGCCAATGTTACACATAGACACACGAGTGCAGAGACAGAAGGGGCCGGTGTCTGTGTGTAGTAGTAATTACTACCATATGTGACAGGAGGAATATCCGGACATACGTGTTACCCGCAGCCAGTGTTACACATAGACACACGTGTGCAAAGACAGAAGGGGCCGGTGTCTGTGTGTAGTAGTAATTACTATCATATGTGACAGGAGGAATATCCGGACATACGTGTTACCCGCAGCCAGTGTTACACATAGACACACGTGTGCAAAGACAGAAGGGGCCGGTGTCTGTGTGTAGTAGTAATTACTATCATATGTGACAGGAGGAATATCCAGCCAGTGTTACACATAGACACACGTGTGCAGAGACAGAAGGGGCCAGTGTCTGTGTGTAGTAGTAATTACTATCATATGTGACAGGAGGAATATCCGGACATACGTGTTACCCGCAGCCAGTGTTAGACATAGACACACGTGTGCAGAGACAGAAGGGGCCGGTGTCTGTGTGTAGTAGTAATTACTATCATATGTGACAGGAGGAATATCCAGACATACGTGTTACCCGCAGCCAGTGTTACACATAGACACACGTGTGCAGAGACAGAATGGGCCGGTATCTGTGTGTAGTAGTAATTACTATCATATGTGACAGGAGGAATATCCGGACATACGTGTTACCTGCAGCCAGTGTTACACATAGACACACGTGTGCAGAGACAGAATGGGCCGGTATCTGTGTGTAGTAGTAATTACTATCATATGTGACAGGAGGAATATCCAGACATACGTTTTACCCGCAGCCAGTGTTACACATAGACACACGTGTGCAGAGACAGAAGGGGCCGGTGTCTGTGTTTAGTAGTAATTACTATCATATGTGACAGGAGGAATATCCGGACATACGTGTTGGCCGCAGCCAGTTTGCCTCTCTCACCTACTTCTTTCCCTGGTGTATATGGCTGTATGGAGGTATTATTTCTAGATTATTAGAACAATTAAATTTTTTACAATTACCAATTCCCGGTCACCATGGTGATGAAGAAGATGTCCTCCCACACCACCCTCCCTTTATATTGTAAGCACTGAAGGGCAGAGCCCACCTCCCCTCCTAGCTCTAAATCTCTGGCCCCATGTACCATCCCCCACCAGTGACTGATCTGTGTGTCCACATTGAGGCTGTTGTGCTCACCACACTCGCTCGCACCTTCCCCAGCTCTTGCAGATAAAAGTCACTATCCCATTACTGGTACTCAGAGGGTCTCACATCCGGCATATACTCCAGACTAATGTAACATACAGTGGGGATCGAAAGATTGGGCACCCCAGGCAAAAATTCATTTTAACGTGCAAAAAGAAGCCAAGAAAAGTTGGAAAAACCTCCAAAATGCACCAAATTACAGATTAGACATTCTTATAACATGCCAAAAAAAGTTTGATTTTTTTCCCCCCATTATTTACACTTTTAAAATAACAGAAAACAAAAAATGGCATCTGCAAAAGTTTGTGCACCCTGTGGAGTTAATACCTTGTTCTGCCCCCTTTGGCAAGTATCACAGCTTGTAAACGCTTTTTGTAGCCAGCCAAGAGTCTTTCAATTCTTGTTTGAGGTATTTTGCCCATATGGTTTTGCCCATTCTTCCTTACAAAAGTCTTCCTGTTCTTTGAGATTCCTGGGCTGGCTGTGACGCACTGCTCTTTTAAGGTCTATACATAGATTTCCAATGATGTTGAGGTCAGGAGATTGTGAAGGCCATGCAAAAACCTTCACTTTACGCCTCTTTATGTAATCCACCGTGGATTTTGAGGTGTGTTCAGGATCATTATCTATTTGTAGAAGCCAGCCTCTATTTAACTTCAGCTTTTTCACAGATGGCATCAAGTTAGCGTCCAAAATTTGCTGGAATCTTATTGAATCCATTTTTCCTTCCACTTGTGAAATGTTCCCTGGGCCATTGACTGCAATACAACCCCAAAGCATGATTGATCCACCCCCATGCTTAACAGTTGGACAGAGTTTATTTTCATTAAATTCTGTGCCCTTACTTCTCCAAACAGACCTTTGCTCATTCCGGCCAAAAAGTTCTATTTTAACCTCATCGGGCCACAGAACTTGATTCCACAATGCATCAGGCTCGTCTATATGTTCATTTGCAAACTTCAAAGGCTGATTTTTGTGGTGAGGACGTACAATAGGTTTTCTTACCATATTTGTACAAGTATCTCTTTATAGTGGAATAGTGTACCACAACTCCAGTGTCTGCCAGATCTTTCTGGAAGGATCGTGCAGTCAAACGTGGATTTTGACTAGCTTTTCTGACAATCCTGCGAGCTGTGCTGTCTGATATTTTTCTTGGTCTTCCAGATCTTGCTTTAACTTCCATTGTTCCTGAATACTGCCATTTCTTAATTACATTCTGAACAGAGGATATGGAGGATCTGATAACGCTTTGCTATCTTGCTATAGCCTTCTCCTGCTTTGTGAGCATCAACTATTCTCAGTTTCAGTGTTCTACACAACTGCTTAGACTGAGGAAACCATGGTCCTTATTGTTGGGGCAAGGTCAGATGAGTCTGGGCTTTTAAAACCTTTGAGATTGACATCACCTGGTCTTCCCAGACGATGATTGAGAACAATCCATAACACTGCAAGGTCTCAGCTGTCCAAAGGGGCAGTGAATGCTATAAACTCTGCAGGGTGCCCAAACTTTTGCAGAGGCCATTTTTTGTTTTCTGTTATTTTGAAAGTGTAAATGATGGAAATAAAATCAAACTTTTTTTTGACATTTGATGCCTTTTGGAGATTTTTCCATCTTTCCTTGGCTTCTTTTTGCACATTTTAATTATTTTTTGTCTGGGGAGCCCAAACTTTCGCTCCCCACTGTACTCATTCCCATATATAATATCCCATGACATTACCGTCTGTATGTCAGCCTCTCTCACCTGATCTGATCCCAGCAGCATAGACCTCTGTGCGTATCACCTGTATGACACTACCGTCTGTATGTCAGCCTCTCTCACCTGATCTGATCTCAGCAGCATAGACCTCTGTGCGTATCACCTGTATCACACTACTGTCTGTATGTCAGCCTCTCTCACCTGATCTGATCTCAGCAGCATAGACCTCTGTGCGTATCACCTGTATGACACTACCGTCTGTACGTCAGCCTCTCTCACCTGATCTGATCTCAGCAGCAGACCTCTGTGCGTATCACCTGTATGACACTACCGTCTGTATGTCAGCCTCTCTCACCTGATCTGATCCCAGCAGCAGACCTCTGTGCGTTATCACCTGTATGACACTACCGTCTGTATGTCAGCCTCTCTCACCTGATCTGACCTCAGCAGCATAGACCTCTGTGCGTATCACCTGTATGACACTACCGTCTGTACGTCAGCCTCTCTCACCTGATCTGATCCTAGCAGCATAGACCTCTGTGCGTATCACCTGTATGACACTACTGTCTGTATGTCAGCCTCTCTCACCTGATCTGACCTCAGCAGCATAGACCTCTGTGCGTATCACCTGTATGACACTACCGTCTGTACGTCAGCCTCTCTCACCTGATCTGATCTCAGCAGCAGACCTCTGTGCGTATCACCTGTATGACACTACCGTCTGTACGTCAGCCTCTCTCACCTGATCTGATCTCAGCAGCATAGACCTCTGTGCGTATCACCTGTATGACACTACCGGCTGTACGTCAGCCTCTCTCACCTGATCTGATCTCAGCAGCATAGAGCTCTGCACGTATTACCTGTATGACACTACCGTCTGTATGTCAGCCTCTCTCACCTGATCTGATCCCAGCAGCATAGTCCTCTGTGCGTATCACCTGTATGACACTACTGTCTGTACGTCAGCCTCTCTCCCCTGATCTGATCCCAGCAGCATAGACCTCTGTGTGTATCACCTGTATGACACTACCGTCTGTATGTCAGCCTCTCTCCCCTGATCTGATCCCAGCAGCATAGACCTCTGCACGTATCACCTGTATGACACTACTGTCTGTATGTCAGCCTCTCTCACCTGATCTGATCCCAGCAGCATAGTCCTCTGTGCGTATCACCTGTATGACACTACTGTCTGTACGTCAGCCTCTCTCCCCTGATCTGATCCCAGCAGCATAGACCTCTGCACGTATCACCTGTATGACACTACCGTCTGTATGTCAGCCTCTCTCACCTGATCTGATCTCAGCAGCATAGACCTCTGCACGTATCACCTGTATGACACTACCGTCTGTATGTCAGCCTCTCTCACCTGATCTGATCTCAGCAGCATAGACCTCTGTGTGTATCACCTGTATGACACTACCGTCTGTATGTCAGCCTCTCTCACCTGATCTGATCTCAGCAGCATAGACCTCTGTGCATATCACCTGTATGACACTACCGTCTGTATGTCAGCCTCTCTCACCTGATCTGATCTCAGCAGCATAGACCTCTGTGTTTATCACCTGTATGACACTACCGTCTGTATGTCAGCCTCTCTCACCTGATCTGATCTCAGCAGCATAGACCTCTGTGCATATCACCTTTATGACACTACCGTCTGTATGTCAGCCTCTATCACCTGATCTGATCTCAGCAGCATAGACCTCTGTGCGTATCACCTGTATGACACTACCGTCTGTATGTCAGCCTCTCTCACCTGATCTGATCTCAGCAGCATAGACCTCTGTGCGTATCACCTGTATGACACTACTGTCTGTATGTCAGCCTCTCACACCTGATCTAATCTCAGCAGCATACACCTCAGTGCGTATCACCTGTATGACACTACCGTCTGTAAGTCAGCCTCTCTCACCTGATCTGATCTCCACAGGGATGTCCTCTTCTTTACATTGCTGGTAACACATCCCATCTCCTGGCATAGCCTGTCATAAAAGAACATATTTCACATATGTGTCCCACCTACATATTACACGGAATATCTCTACAGGACACACAGGACGGGGACACGGGAATAACACAATATCCTGCACTGTGAGACATGTGAGGAAGCAGAGCTGGGAGAGGTCAGACCGGGTTCCTCTACCTGATAATCCTGGCTGATCATCCTGTTCTCTTCTACCATACACCCCGGAGTATAGAGAGGGGTCTCATATGGGTCTGCGGGATGTGTAGGATTACACCCACCTGTGGGGAAGGGGCACACACATGTATCTATATCAATGGTAATGCAAAAGAAGAACTCAGCCGACACAAACACATTATAGTGACGGATATGGCGGAGTAACATAGAACCAAAGTCATGCAAATAAAAACCACCGTATCCCGACTCCCGACTAATGGTCCGTTCTCCTGCAGCGCCGCAGTCACCAGCGACCGCAGACGGCTATACTTACTGTGATGGGACCAGGAATCGTTCAGGGATGACCATATACATGTAACATGTACCCCACATTCCCAGTAATATACATATCCCCCCCATACAGCAATATTGTACCCCCAGAGCATCTGCGTCTCTCACCTGCGCTGATCTCAGCAGGAACGGCCTCTTCCTTACACTGCTGGTGATAGATCACGGGTCCCGGCTCAGCCTGTCATACAAGGACATGTGTCACATACGTGTCCCACCCACACGTTACACGGGACGTCCCTATAGGACACACACAGGGCGGGGACATGGGAATAACACAATATCCTGCACTGTGAGAAGCGGATGTACAAGGAGGAGAGGTCAGAGCAGGTTCCTCTACCTGATATTCCGGTGTCACTGTCCTGTTCTCTTCCTCTATACAGCCCGGAGAGTACAGAGGGGTCTCACAGGGGTCTGCGGGATTTCTAACGCTGCGCCCACCTGCGGGGAATGGGTACAGAGTATTACATTACAGTAGGTATAGTTATTCTATATACAGCCCGGAGAGTACAGAGGGGTCTCACAGGGGTCTGCGGGATTTCTAGCGCTGCGCCCACCTGCGGGGAATGGGTACAGAGCATTACATTACAGTAGGTATAGTTATTCTATATACAGCCCGGAGAGTACAGAGGGGTCTCACAGGGGTCTGCGGGATTTCTAGCGCTGCGCCCACCTGCGGGGAATGGGTACAGAGCATTACATTACAGTAGGTATAGTTATTCTATATATAGCCCGGAGAGTACAGAGGGGTCTCACAGGGGTCTGCGGGATTTCTAGCGCTGCGCCCACCTGCGGGGACTGGGTACAGAGCATTACATTACAGTAGGTATAGTTATTCTATGTACAGCCCGGAGAGTACAGAGGGGTCTCACAGGGGTCTGCGGGATTTCTAGCGCTGCGCCCACCTGCAGGGAATGGGTACAGAGCATTACATTACAGTAGGTATAGTTATTCTATATACAGCCCGGAGAGTACAGAGGGGTCTCACAGGGGCCTGCGGGATTTCTAGCGCTGCGCCCACCTGCGGGGAATGGGTACAGAGCATTACATTACAGTAGGTATAGTTATTCTATGTACAGCCCGGAGAGCACAGAGGGGTCTCACAGGGGTCTGCGGGATTTCTAGCGCTGCGCCCACCTGCGGGATATGGGTACAGAGCATTACATTACAGTAGGTATAGTTATTCTATATACAGCCCGGAGAGTACAGAGGGGTCTCACAGGGGTCTGCGGGATTTCTAGCGCTGCACCCACCTGCGGGGAATGGGTACAGAGCATTACATTACAGTAGGTATAGTTATTCTATATACAACCCGGAGAGTACAGAGGGGTCTCACAGGGGTCTGCGGGATTTCTAGCGCTGCGCCCACCTGCGGGGAATGGGTACAGAGCATTACATTACAGTAGGTATAGTTATTCTATGTACAGCCCGGAGAGCACAGAGGGGTCTCACAGGGGTCTGCGGGATTTCTAGCGCTGCGCCCACCTGCGGGGAATGGGTACAGAGCATTACATTACAGTAGGTATAGTTATTCTATATACAACCCGGAGAGTACAGAGGGGTCTCACAGGGGTCTGCGGGATTTCTAGCACTGCGCCCACCTGCAGGGAATGGGTACAGAGCATTACATTACAGTAGGTATAGTAATTCTATATACAGCCCGGAGAGTACAGAGGGGTCTCACAGGGGTCTGCGGGATTTCTAGCGCTGCGCCCACCTGCGGGGAATGGGTACAGAGCATTACATTACAGTAGGTATAGTTATTCTATGTACAGCCCGGAGAGCACAGAGGGGTCTCACAGGGGTCTGCGGGATTTCTAGCGCTGCGCCCACCTGCGGGGAATGGGTACAGAGCATTACATTACAGTAGGTATAGTTATTCTATGTACAGCCCGGAGAGTACAGAGGGGTCTCACAGGGGTCTGCGGGATTTCTAGCACTGCGCCCAGCTGCGGGGAATGGGTACAGAGCATTACATTACAGTAGATATAGTTATTCTATATACAGCCCGGAGAGTACAGAGGGGTCTCACAGGGGTCTGCGGGATTTCTAGCGCTGCGCCCACCTGCGGGGAATGGATACAGAGCATTACATTACAGTAGGTATAGTTATTCTATATACAGCTCAGAGAGTACAGAGGGGTCTCACAGGGGTCTGCGGGATTTCTAGCGCTGTGCCCACCTGCGGGGAATGGGTACAGAGCATTACATTACAGTAGGTATAGTTATTCTATGTACAGCCCGGAGAGTACAGAGGGGTCTCACAGGGGTCTGCGGGATTTCTAGCGCTGCGCCCACCTGCGGGGAATGGGTACAGAGCATTACATTACAGTAGGTATAGTTATTCTATATACAGCCCGGAGAGTACAGAGGAGTCTCACAGGGGTCTGCGGGATTTCTAGCGCTGCGCCCACCTGTGGGGAATGGGTACAGAGCATTACATTACAGTAGGTATAGTTATTCTATATACAGCCCGGAGAGTACAGAGGGGTCTCACAGGGGTCTGCGGGATTTCTAGCGCTGCGCCCACCTGCGGGGAATGGGTACAGAGCATTACACTACAGTAGGTATAGTTATTCTATATACAGCCCGGAGAGTACAGAGGAGTCTCACAGGGGTCTGCGGGATTTCTAGCGCTGCGCCCACCTGCGGGGAATGGGTACAGAGCATTACATTACAGTAGGTATAGTTATTCTATATACAGCCCGGAGAGTACAGAGGGGTCTCACAGGGGTCTGCGGGATCTCTAGCACTACGCCCACCTGTGGGGAATGGGTACAGAGCATTACATTACAGTAGGTATAGTTATTCTATGTACAGCCCGGAGAGTACAGAGGGGTCTGCGGGATTTCTAGCGCTGTGCCCACCTGCGGGGAATGGGTACAGAGCATTACATTACAGTAGGTATAGTTATACTATATACAGCCCGGAGAGTACAGAGGGGTCTCACAGGGGTCTGCGGGATTTCTAGCGCTGCGCCCACCTGCGGGGAATGGGTACAGCGCATTACATTACAGTAGGTATAGTTATTCTATATACAGCCCGGAGAGTACAGAGGGGTCTCACAGGGGTCTGCGGGATTTCTAGCGCTGATCCCACCTGCGGGGAATGGGTACAGAGCATTACATTACAGTAGGTATAGTTATTCTATATACAGCCCGGAGAGTACAGAGGGGTCTCACAGGGGTCTGCGGGATTTCTAGCGCTGCGCCCACCTGCGGGGAATGGGTACAGAGCATTACATTACAGTAGGTATAGTTATTCTATGTACAGCCCGGAGAGTACAGAGGGGTCTCACAGGGGTCTGCGGGATTTCTAGTGCTGCGCCTACCTGCGGGGAATGGGTACAGAGCATTACATTACAGTAGGTATAGTTATTCTATGTACAGCCCGGAGAGCACAGAGGGGTCTCACAGGGGTCTGCGGGATTTCTAGCGCTGCGCCCACCTGCGGGATATGGGTACAGAGCATTACATTACAGTAGGTATAGTTATTCTATATACAACCCGGAGAGTACAGAGGGGTCTCACAGGGGTCTGCGGGATTTCTAGCGCTGCGCCCACCTGCGGGGAATGGGTACAGAGCATTACATTACAGTAGGTATAGTTATTCTATATACAACCCGGAGAGTACAGAGGGGTCTCACAGGGGTCTGCGGGATATCTAGCGCTGCGCCCACCTGCGGGGAATGGGTACAGAGCATTACATTACAGTAGGTATAGTTATTCTATGTACAGCCCGGAGAGTACAGAGGGGTCTCACAGGGGTCTGCGGGATTTCTATCGCTGCGCCCACCTGCAGGGAATGGGTACAGAGCATTACATTACAGTAAGTATAGTTATTCTATGTACAGCCCGGAGAGCACAGAGGGGTCTCACAGGGGTCTGCGGGATTTCTAGCGCTGCGCCCACCTGCGGGGAATGGGTACAGAGCATTACATTACAGTAGGTATAGTTATTCTATATACAACCCGGAGAGTACAGAGGGGTCTCACAGGGGTCTGCGGGATTTCTAGCGCTGCGCCCACCTCCGGGGAATGGGTACAGAGCATTACATTACAGTAAGTATAGTTATTCTATATACAGCCCGGAGAGTACAGAGGGGTCTCACAGGGGTCTGCGGGATTTCTAGCACTGCGCCCACCTGCAGGGAATGGGTACAGAGCATTACATTACAGTAGGTATAGTAATTCTATATACAGCCCGGAGAGCACAGAGGGGTCTCACAGGGGTCTGCGGGATTTCTAGCGCTGCGCCCACCTGCGGGGAATGGGTACAGAGCATTACATTACAGTAGGTATAGTTATTCTATGTACAGCCCGGAGAGCACAGAGGGGTCTCACAGGGGTCTGCGGGATTTCTAGCGCTGCGCCCACATGCGGGGAATGGGTACAGAGCATTACATTACAGTAGGTATAGTTATTCTATGTACAGCCCGGAGAGTACAGAGGGGTCTCACAGGGGTCTGCGGGATTTCTAGCACTGCGCCCAGCTGCGGGGAATGGGTACAGAGCATTACATTACAGTAGGTATAGTTATTCTATATACAGCCCGGAGAGTACAGAGGGGTCTCACAGGGGTCTGCGGGATTTCTAGCGCTGCGCCCACCTGCGGGGAATGGATACAGAGCATTACATTACAGTAGGTATAGTTATTCTATATACAGCTCAGAGAGTACAGAGGGGTCTCACAGGGGTCTGCGGGATTTCTAGCGCTGTGCCCACCTGCGGGGAATGGGTACAGAGCATTACATTACAGTAGGTATAGTTATTCTATGTACAGCCCGGAGAGTACAGAGGGGTCTCACAGGGGTCTGCGGGATTTCTAGCGCTGCGCCCACCTGCGGGGAATGGGTACAGAGCATTACATTACAGTAGGTATAGTTATTCTATGTACAGCCCGGAGAGTACAGAGGGGTCTCACAGGGGTCTGCGGGATTTCTAGCGCTGCGCCCACCTGTGGGGAATGGGTACAGAGCATTACATTACAGTAGGTATAGTTATTCTATATACAGCCCGGAGAGTACAGAGGGGTCTCACAGGGGTCTGCGGGATTTCTAGTGCTGCGCCTACCTGCGGGGAATGCGTACAGAGCATTACATTACAGTAGGTATAGTTATTCTATGTACAGCCCGGAGAGTACATAGGGGGCTGCGGGATTTCTAGCGCTGTGCCCACCTGCGGGGAATGGGTACAGAGCATTACATTACAGTAGGTATAGTTATACTATATACAGCCCGGAGAGTACAGAGGGGTCTCACAGGGGTCTGCGGGATTTCTAGCGCTGCGCCCACCTGCGGGGAATGGGTACAGCGCATTACATTACAGTAGGTATAGTTATTCTATATACAGCCCGGAGAGTACAGAGGGGTCTCACAGGGGTCTGCGGGATTTCTAGCGCTGATCCCACCTGCGGGGAATGGGTACAGAGCATTACATTACAGTAGGTATAGTTATTCTATATACAGCCCGGAGAGTACAGAGGGGTCTCACAGGGGTCTGCGGGATTTCTAGCGCTGCGCCCACCTGCGGGGAATGGGTACAGAGCATTACATTACAGTAGGTATAGTTATTCTATGTACAGCCCGGAGAGTACAGAGGGGTCTCACAGGGGTCTGCGGGATTTCTAGTGCTGCGCCTACCTGCGGGGAATGCGTACAGAGCATTACATTACAGTAGGTATAGTTATTCTATATACAGCCCGGAGAGTACAGAGGGGTCTCACAGGGGTCTGCGGGATCTCTAGCGCTGCGCCCACCTGCGGGGAATGGGTTCAGAGTATTACATTACAGTAAGTATAGTGATGTGGGGAGGGGAGGACTTCCCTACTGAGTAATGAGGAGACCACCGCCTGCCACCGAGTACCATGTTACATGTATGTCACACGCTGACTCAGCCTGGACATGTTACAGGAACAGCGGGCACCACATACTAACTTGGCAGAAACGCCCCATGTTACACTACTCGCCCAGGCAAGACGCCTCCACCTGCTGTACTTCTGGGACTTACACATAAGAGCTAACTCTAAGCCATCCCCCGGCTGTCCTGTCCTGTGTTGTGCTTATTGCTCTGATTACTATGCAGCAGCCATGACCCGCAGTAACCATGAGGACCCAGCAAAGAGGCGCTGCAGCAGGTGCATACACCAAGTAGTAAGTGGTTCCCGGTGCAGGGGAAGGAGCCTCGTGGTGGCAGTGACTATTCTCCTACAACCGAGGACACCACGGGGTGTGCAGATGACGAGTGGGTGTCGGCTTACCAGCACCAATAGGAGTAGTTGGCACTAGCGGGTTACTGACAGAGGGAACATGTAGAAGAGGTCCTAGATGGTGCTGCCATGTAAGATAGCCCCAAATGTGCCGGATTAAAGGGGAGTGTGTACATGTCTCATGCACCAATCACGTGCTAGAGTAAAGGGGAATGTGTACATGTGTCATGTACCAATCACATGCTGGAGTAAAGGGGAGTGTGTACATGTGTCATGCACCAATCACGTGCCGGAGTAAAGGGGAGTGTGTACATGTGTCATGCACCAATCACGTGCTAGAGTAAAGGGGAGTGTGTACATGTGTTATGCACCAATCACGTGCTGGAGTAAAGGGGAGTGTATGCATGTGTCATGTACCAATCACATGCTGGAGTAAAGGGGAGTGTGTACATGTGTCATGCACCAATCACGTGCTGGAGTAAAGGGGAGTGTGTACATGTGTCATGTACCAATCACATGCTGGAGTAAAGGGGAGTGTGTACATGTGTTATGCACCAATCACGTGCTGGAGTAAAGGGGAGTGTATGCATGTGTCATGTACCAATCACATGCTGGAGTAAAGGGGAGTGTATGCATGTCTCATGTACCAATCACATGCTGGAGTAAAGGGGAGTGTGTACATGTATCATTCACCAATCACATGCTTAGAGCATCGTGGGGTTTTCCACAGATATCAAAGTCAGGCTCCAAAGCACCTAACGTAATATTACATTACCGACCAATCACCCAGCTGTTTTATTAACATTGGGAGCGATGACCTCCTACCCTGGACACACATAACAGGAAGCCACAGGTGCTGCTAATCAGCGAAACCTCTATCACATTGGTTAAGAAATCTGAACTGGAATTAATTTTCCTGCTGCTGCTCTAAAACCTGGACTGGATCTTCCACATTACCCTCATGTGAAAATATGCTGTCCCTGCCACCGTACCCAATTAGCTATTTATATACAGTAGGATACAATTACACACAATGTATTGGTCATGTGACCCAATCCCGCTGCCGTCTCACCTGAGCTGCTGGGATCAGGGATCGGCTGCTCTTCCTTACACTGCGGGTGATACATCCTGTCTCCTGGCTCATCCTGTCATACAAGGACAGAGATATTATTACACCGAGCGTCTATACCAGAAGGATACACAGGATAAGGATATTACAGTAACATAATACAGAAGAGATAATGTATCCAGTCCCGCTACCTGATCATCCTCTATGAGAATACAGTCCTCTTCCTTTATATGATGCCGGGAATACAGAGGGGTCTCACATCGTCCTGGGGGGCTTCTAGAGCTACACTCACCTGCGGGGAGAACAGACAATGACAGCCATATAGCAATGCTTAGTAATAACAGCAGCACATATCACTGCACAAGACCTGTCACTAGGTGTCGGGAGTAACAGCCCTGCACCGTTACGTGTATCTGGGTGGGATGTCACCTCCCGAGGGTCATCATGACCAGTGACACTGGGGGAAGAAGGTGTCATCCAACCTTCCACCAGCCCCAGCATCCAATAGACGGGGGTCAGATGTCAGCTGGAATTGGCAGTCGCTTTGGACCCACATGCAAAGTAATGGAGGCAAATTTGGCCAAAACTGCAGCTTCCAGTAACAGCCAATCACCCGGGAGAGGGGTGGAGAGAAGTGACTGGATGGTGCAGGAGACACACCCCCTGACAGACGTCCTCTTACCCACTGAGTCAGGCAGATGCGGAGGGTCCATTACATCGTCCTTGTGTCTGCCTGAATAGTCCCACTCTGTCACAGAGAACGAGACCTCCATATCCTTACACTTCCCAGGCACCTGCAGCATAGGAGAGCTGGTTACATGACTTACCGCAACACCTAGGAGTATTGTGTAATACATTCCCCTGCAGGGCACTATGGGAGATGATGGGTCAGGGATGAATTACATAGGGCACCCTGACCAATCACCAGGGTTCCAGTGATATATCAGTATTGTTACTATATAGCACAACATAAATCAGTGACCAACCAATAGGCCATAAAGCATTTATTACCCCCCCAAAAAAATCAGTATATGTAAAATAAGAGCGCTCACCTCTTCTGTCTCTCTGTTATATACCTCCATAGGTGCCCCGATACGGTTCCTCTCCTCTGTTGGTGGATGAGGTGGAGCCTCCCTGTTTTGGCTCTGGGTGCTGCTGCTTCTGTCTGGCACAGGACGGCCGCTGATGTCTGTCACCTGGTCTCCTGACTTTCTCACAACAATGAAATCCTATGAGACAACAGTGAATGCTCTGATAAAGCAACATGTACAGATGTTACTACGCTGTGTACTACATACAGACCATGTATAACATGTGACAGTCACTGCACATGCTGAGTGACCTCATATCAATCACAAACCAGCAGGGTGCAGAGCCAATGGCCTATGTTCTGGCTCACAATCAGGAACTGGATCGCAGAAACAGAATTACACCCTGTATACCTGTATATAAACTAATGGTAAAGAACCAGCACAAGGGACAAGAAAGATTTCAGAATAAAATAAGTAACTATTTCTATAGAAAGTCAGACATGATTATTTTGGGCACCAAAATGTTAGACACCGCCCTATGTCTATAATACAGTAATCTCCTCATATACAGTCATCCCAGCTGTATATAGGCAGGATAGCAGCTCTGCACCATCTCTGTGTAACAAGGCTGTGCTGTATATATGGCTGTAACCATAAGAGGCAGGAGACACACACACAGAGGGCATCTGCCTGCTCCTACCCACAATTCCTGGTGGCCACTGCTCAGCGCCTCTCACCTCTCTCGTCAGCAGACAGATAATCTCCATGGTGAGGCTCAGCAGCTTGTCTATGATCAGGTCTTTGTTCCTGTCAGTCAGTAGCGAGTGCCGGATATGTTCCAGGACCAGGACCTCCATGGTTTGTCTTCTAGTGACGTCTCCTGAGGGAAGGGAATACAATGTCAGCTCCATATAGGTAATTTGCTGCCATAGTCTCTGCCACATAGAGGGAGTCGCATCGCTCATCTATTCAGCAGCTGGTACCTGGTAGTGGTGGCTCCTGGGTATATGACAGGTAGGTGGCTATACCATGTGACAGTACAGTTGGTACACAGCACCATACAGCAGCTGCTGGTACCTGGCAGTGGTGGCTGCTGGGTATATGTCAGGTAGGTGGCTATACCATGTGACAGTACAGTGGGTACACAGCACCATACAGCAGCTGCTGGCACCTAGCAGTGGTGGCTGCTGGGTATATGGCAGGTAGGTGGGCCAGCACAGTGGATACACAGCACCATACAGTAGCTGCTGGTACCGGGCAGTGGTGGCAGCTGCTGGGTATATGACAGGTAGGTGGCTATACCATGTGACAGTACAGTGGGTACACAGCACCATACAGCAGCTGCTGGCACCTGGCAGTGGTGGCTGCTGGATATATGACAGGTAGGTGGCTATACGCAGGGGGTGCACAGCACCATACAGCAGCTGCTGGCACCTGGCAGGGGTGGCTGCTGGGTATATGACAGGTAGGTGGCTATACTCAGGGGGTGCACAGCACCATACAGCAGCTGCTGGTACCTTGCAGTGGTGAATGTAGGGTATGTGACAGGTATGTGCTATACCATGTGACAGTACAGTGGATACACAGCACCATAAAGCAGCTGCTGGTACCGGGCAGTGGTGGCGTCTGCTGGGTATAGGACAGGTAGGTGGCTATACCATGTGACAGTACAGTGGGTATACAGCACCATACAGCAGCTGTTAGTACCAGGCAGTGGTGGCGCTGCTGGGTATATGACAGGTAGGTGGCTATACCATGTGACAGTACAGTGGGTACACAGCACCATACAGCAGCTGCTGGTAACTGGCAGTGGTGGCTGCTGGGTATATGACAGGTAGGTGGCTATACTCAGGGGGTACACCGCACCATACAGCAGTTGTTGGTACCTTGCAGTGGTGAATGCTGGGTATGTGACAGGTAGGTGGCTAGACCATGTGACAGTACAGTTGATACACAGCAGCACCATACAGCAGCTGCTGGGTATAGAACAGGTAGGTGGCTATACAATGTGACAGTACAGTGGGTACACAGCACCATACAGCAGCTGCTGGCACCTAGCAATGGTGGTTGCTGGGTATATGGCAGGTAGGTGGGCCAGTACAGCGGATACACAGCACCATACAGCTGCTGGTACCGGGCAGTGGTGGCGGCTGCTGGGTAAATGACAGGTAGGTGGTTATACCATGAGACAGCAAAGTGGGTACACAGCACCATACAGCAGCTGCTGGTACATGGTAGTGATGGCTGCTGGGTATGACAGGTAGGTGGCTATACCATGTGACAGTACAGTTGGTACACAGCACCATATAGCAGCTGCTGGCACCTGGCAGTGGTGGCTGCTGGGTATGACAGGTAGGTGGCTATACCATGTGACAGCACATTGGGTACACAGCACCATACAGCAGCTGCTGGTACCTGGCAGTGGTGGTGGCTGCTGGGTAGAAGCTGTTACATAGCAGTGGGAGGAGTCAGTGTAACACAGGCAACAGCTGCTCACCCTCTGCCTGACTGTGTGCAGTGTTAGCAGATGATGGACCAGTGTCCGGGTATTACCTGCGGCTGCTGCACTCCGGATCACTGCTGGGGTCAGATTGCTGCTCTGGGGGGCTGCCGGCAGCACTACCCGCTGTGTCCGGCCTATCTATGTGATGGGGAACAGCAACGAACTGCTTCCGGCATCCATTCACTCGGCAATCATACTTTGCCTGGAGGCTTCTTCGGGATTGTGCGAATGATTGATTGCTCCGGTCTGAACATAGATCCCATTCAGGAGAATGGATGTTTCCTGATGTTGTGAGGATGCTGCGGCCATATTTAAAGGTGGCTGTATTGGCAGCTGAGCTGGGAGTGATCCCTGAACCTGCGTACAACCGTACACGCTACAGTATGGCCTATTTAACATCATGAGGCAATTTGTAACTATAATTCAATCACATTGTTTAGTGTGTACACATTTTGTGCCTGATTCAGACCTGTTTATTAGGCAGCGTATGTATTCGCTGCCTAGCGAACAGGTAAACGCAAACCGGCAAACGTTGACCCCACCCCCACTGAGCGATTTCTCCTATTTGCATGCGGCCAAACAGGTGAAAACTTATTTGATTTTCGATTGATTTTACTCCCATTTGTAAATAGCGGTCAGCCTAAAATAGGGGTGGGCAACATATGGCCCGCGGGCCGGATGCGGCCCGTGAACCGAACCTGACTGGCCCGCTGGCCTCCACCAGTGTGCCATGACAAGCAGTCCTAAACCATGATGCTTAATGATAATCCTCATTAGTCCACACATGCAGATCAATCTCCGGATAGTCCTGGACATGTCCACTGACGAGATTACACAGTCTACGTAATATATCATTTGAACAGGAATTCAAGAGAAATCGGTAACATGTTTTTTTAATAAATTAAGCTGTCAGTGACCCAAACAGTGCTGTAGGTTGTGATGCTGCCATCAGGCCGATGATAGGGATCGACTATCAATGATCTGAATTCATTGATTTGTCGATGGCCCATGTGAACTACTTTTACCATCATTGGTGAAAACCACACGTTTTGCTGCCATCGATGAAATAAAGCTATTGAATATGTTTATTTTTTTGTCTTCAAATGTGAAGGGCCTCGGGGAATTCGGTCAATGGTCGACACGACACTGTTGGGTCGCCATACTGGAAGGTTGACAGGAGTCTAGGTCAACATGGGACAAAGTCAACAGGTGTCTAGGTCGACACAAGCATTAGGTTGACATGTGCTAGATCAACAGTCAAAAGGTAGACTGCTTTTTTGAGCCGACATGTGCCGACAGGTGGTATTTCATGCCCTACAATCCACTAGGGTGTGCCGAGCGCAGCGAGGGGACGCGGTGCACTTAAAACTGTGTCCATGTGGACATTCAGGTAAAAACAGTGAAAAACCATGTCGACATATTTCTTGTGTCGACCTATGCACCTGTTGACCTTGTCCCATGTCGACCTAGACACCTGTCGACCATCCAGCAAGTTGATACAACGGTGTGGACCTAATGACTGTAGACCATCTTTTGGCCAACCCAATGATCCCATTCCGGCCTCAGAGTCCCGATCCACATCCACAGGAACTGATTAGCCCAAAGGTCATGGAACACTAGAGCAGGGTTGTCCATTGGTGGGTAAAACCATTAATGGTTCTCAACACATAGTTGCACATCATCGAGGTTACCCATCAATGATTCTATCGATGGACAACCCACCGTTGTGATGTTGGTGGGACACGTCCGGTTGACATAATTTCCGGCAGACGTGGAGCCGACCTTCTGGATAAGCCAAGTGCGGGCGATCCCACACCGGGTACAAGCAGCGCCCATATGACTTCCGGTATATGGGTATTTAAACCCCAACAGGCACACTCCCACTCCAGCTTGAAAAAGACGTCTAGGAACGTCGAACCATAGTGTGTCTGATACCTTCCACTTAAGTGTAAGCAAATGTGAGCAACATTTACACGTATGACATTTTAAATTTGGACCGGTGAAGGCATTTTTTTTACTGATACCAAAGTTTATAGGTTTCAATGAGTCAAATCACATGTAAGATTTGTGTAAGCACACCCCATTGTCATACTCACCTGAGGTGTCCCAGTGCATGGAACAATGGGGCAGATGTATTAAGCTTTAACAAGAGATAAATGCAAGATTGATAAAGAGAGATAAATGTCCAGCCAATCAGCTCCTTACTGGGGGCACATGATAGAAACTTTCAAATATATCAAGGGTTTTTAACAAGGTACAGGTGGGAGACATTCTTCACAGGAAGAGGAGCAACAGAACACGAGGACATGCACTGACACTAGAGGGAGGAACATTCAGGGGAAATGTGAGGAAGAATTTTTTCACAGAAAGAGTAGTAGATAAGTGGAATAGCCTCCCATCAGAGGTGGTAGAGGCAAATACAGTAGTACAATGTAAACATGCTTGGGATAAGCATATTGATATCCTTACAAAAAAATAAGGATCAAATATGGTTTGAGGTAACATGTTTAATAAAAGGGGCAGACTAGATGGGCCAAGTGGTTCTTATCTGCCGTCAAATTCTATGTTTTTCAAACACAGCCTGTAACATGGCAGTTAGCAGGTGACTGGCTGGACATTTATCTCTCTTTATCACCCTTGCATTTATCTATTCTTAAAGCTTAATACATCTGCCCCATTGTCCCCTATTAGCGGGAAACCTTGAGCTCATCTTTACACCACCCATGTAAGACGAATGTGAGCCTCTTCTTTTCACCACACCCCTTTAGTCGGTAGTGGCTTTATAACGTAAACCCAACAGACCACATTTTGTATTTGTTCTTATGTTTATGGCCTTTGGACACAAGTCTTTAGAGAATATAATCTTGTCTCAGAGGATTGTTTTTACATGAGGATCCCCTTTTACCAGGGTCATTTCATAAACGGAAAGAGACATATTGGACCTTTCAGCGCAAGATACCATCTTCCCTCCTTTTTCATATTGTCTTTATTATACGAGTGCTGCTTGTAGTCCTGGTTTTGGAAGAACGGTGGCCTGCAGCAGATCAATAACTACCTTTTTTTTCTGTATACCATTAGGACTGTGGCCGGTACCTATGTAGTATCTGGGCGCCCGATTTTAGGATCGGTTTGGAAAATCGCATCGAAATTGCATGCAATCAGATGCGATTCGATGTGATTTTTCATAGGAATCATTGTTAACAAGGTCCTGTTCATTTCCCCACTATCCAAGTGGGCATAGAGTTGATTTTATATAGCGTGGCGAGCGGCCGCGGATTACTTAAATTGTTTTCCGCGTGCGCTCGCCACGCTTCGGGCTCGGTGAGGCATACAATCACAAAATCGGGCGCCCAGATACTACATAAGTACCCTATGGCCTTTATTCATATCTGATCGCAGTACAAATTTGTTTGGAAAATGAGCAAAAACTGCAGGTGGGGCAGATGTAACATGTGCATAGAGAGTCAAGGTGCGTACACACGGGGCAATATGATCGCTGGCAATATATTGCTCAGCAATCATATTGCCCCGTGTCCCGTTTTCATCTGCGACCAGAGAGCATGCTCCTCCGACCAGCGACCATTCAGGGGCTGAAAATGGGAGCACGCACCCGCCGATTTATCGCTGGTGCACACTCCAATCACTGGCAATATGGTCGCTCAGCGACCATATTCCCAGCGATTTCAGCCCCTATCACCCCCGTGTGTACACAGCATTAGATTTGGGTGAGTTATTTTGTTTCTGTGCAGGGTAAATACTGGCTGCATTATTTTTTACACTGCAATTTAGATTTTAGTTTCAACACACCCCACCCAAATCTAACTCTCTCTGCACATGTTACATCTGCCCCACCTGCAGTTTTTGCCCATTTTCCAAACAAATTTGTACTGCGATCAGATCCAAATAAGGGCCTATGCAGGGCTATTTTTGTGCAGGCTCTAGCAGGAACTGTGGCCCTTATTCTAGTTCACTCTTTCTGACAAAATATTTCTTAGATGGACAAAACCATGTGCACTGCAGGTGAGGCAGGTGTAAAACCCCACCCAAATCTAATTATCTCTGCACAAGTAACACCTGCCTCACCTGCAGTGCCCATGGTTTTGTCCATCTAAGAAATATTTTGTCAGAAAGAGTGAACTAGAATAAGGGCCTCAGTTCCTGCTGGAGCCTGCACAAAAATAGCCCTGGGCCTATGAGAGTAAAAGCAATGATTATTTTATGCCCTTTCTGTGCTTTCCATTTGTCATCTGCAGTGATTGCATTCCCCCCCCCCCGACAAGTGAAGCCAGATGCAGACTGTGAGACAGCACTGGCTTCACTGTGGCTGGTGGTGACTGGGGGCAGTCCCATTGGGAAGTGTTCCCTCCCTCTGTGATGCCTCTATGGGCTACTTCAGCTGCAGCCCATAGAATCAGCGCCAGAACGGGAGTTAGCTTTAGCAGCCCATAGATGCGGCATACTAGGATTAAAAATCATTTATGGTTTATGGATTACTTTTGCCATATATGGTGAAGAACCAGGTGGTTTCACTCCATCGATGGCACAGCAAACCAATGTTTTGCTTTTGTTTTTTTTTCAAAGTGCTGACACACTGAGCGTAGCTCCGCCTCCTACACCTGTGCAGCCCGCCCCGGTTTTTAATTGGCCTACAGGCAGTGGCATAACAATAGCCCCGCAGACCCAACGATGGCGGGGAGGCACTGAGCAAGTGTGGGCACCGGGGTCTGCGGGGCTATCTCTGCACTGCCACCGGGACCTGCTTTACCCCCCACCCCCCTGCTTGCCGCCAGGACCCACAGATCCAGGGTCTGTGGTCCTGGCACTCCTAGTGGCTTTTGCTCTTAATGAAAAATGACCTTCACAAAATGTCTGCCCCTTACAGCAGAGCGGCAGCCATTTTGTGAAGGTCCTTTTTCGTTAAGTGCCAGGAGGAGCGCCGGGCCCACAGACAAGTAGATGCAGGTCCCAGCCACAGACCCGGCGGCAGCAAGCGGAGGGGTAAGACTAGGCTGGGAGGGGCACTGCCTGCTAAAATACCGGCGGGGGCGGCGTGGATTCAAAAAAATTGATGACCATAGATAGGTTAAAAACATCAATGGTCATCCATTGCATAGTTTAACACTATCGTTGGCCAGTTGCACTATTGTCATCAATGGCAAGGGTATGTATCGCCATCCCTAGGGCACTACTTTGATTGTCTCCTCTCTGGGAGAAGCAGAGGCAACCCTCTCCTAAACTGGACTTGTGCCTGACCCTCTCCTTCAGGGAGAAAATGCTCTGTTCCTGGACTTCCCTGGTAATGGGGCAGATGTATTAAGCCTTCATAAGAGATAAATGCAAGGATGATAAAGAGAAATAAATGTCCAGCCAATCACCTGCTAACTGCCATGTTACAGGCTTTGCACCCCTGGGCTATCGCCATTCTGATATGGCGATAGCCCAATGTAGCCTATGGCTACACATTGCACTGCCCGGGCAGGGCAGTGCGGTCAGAGGGGTCGGTGGGGGTCAGCGCATAACCGCGCGTGCGCAGACCCCCCGGCTTCTGGGTCAGGGCTTCGCAGGGATGGAGCCCTGTGCCCTCAAATTGATACATCCAGGAGGTATCACATGATACCGCAATGCAATTCCCGGCGATGGCATCACGCCGGCATCGCTATATAATGATAAACGCGCCCCTTTATCACCCTTGGATTTATCTCTTGTTAAGGCTTAATACATCTGCCCCAATGCATACCTCCCAACATGAGCCACTCCAGGAGGGACAGAATGCTCTGAACTTCCTTCCTAATTTCTGATGACCATCACCTGTGGTGAAACACCTTTCATACCAAATAACCTGTTCAGGACAGGTGATGGCAATCATAAATTAAAAAGGATGTCCAGAAACAGAGCATGGTGTCCCTCCTGGAGAGGGTCATGTCGAGAGTTATGCCAATGTGTGAATGCCATCACCTGTGGGGAGCTAGGTAATTGATAAGAAAGTTGTTTCACCACAGGTGATGGCAATCCTACATTACCAGGGAAGCCCAGGAGCAGAGCATTTTCCTCAAGTCCTGATTAATTGTAGTTTACACTCACACAATAAAAAGTTTCTTTATCATCTTACTAACTGGCAATAGCATACCCTCCAACATGAGTCACATGACCCATTCCATTAGGTACAAAATGCTCTGTTCATGGACTTCCATCCATGCCAGTGGCAGTTACAGAGGTTGGACTCCAGCACAGTCCAAAATTCAAAGAGGGGGGCACATCAACTGCAAGTGAGTCCAGGACAGTGATGTTTGGTGTGGCTCCCCTATTTGAATATTGGACTGTGCTACAGGCTCACATCTGTAACTGCCACTGGCAGGGAAGTCCAGAAACAGAGCATTTTGTACCTAATGGAATGGGTCATGTTGGAGGGTATGCAATAGTACCAACACCAATGATGGCCGCCATAGCCTTCAATGGCCAAATATCCCATATACAGTACTGAGGATATTTATCAAACATCCTGTGAAAGCAGCAAAAACACCTGTCCCACTCTCCGGGTCACTGCCAGCTTCACTCATGGGAAAAAAAGGGGCACAGCCATCTAAAACTCAGAGCGGCCATCAACGCCAGTCTTAAAGATGGAAACTGCATCCTCACACCGGCGAAGCTAAGAATCCTGAATGGAGCCTATGGGCCAGACATGAGAAATCGAGCACAAGCACAACCCTGATGAAGGATGCTGATTACCGAGTGAATGGATGCCGGAAACTCCATTCCCCATCACATAGGCCGGACATATCGGGTAGTGCTGCCGGCAGCGCTCTGACCCCAGAGGAAGACCCCAGCAGTGACCCGGAGAGCAACAGCCTCAGGTAATACCCGGATACTGGTCCCCCGGTGACTCCGCCTTCTAACACTGGTCAGTCAGGCAGAGGGACAGCAGCTGCTGCCTGTGTTACACTGACTCCTCCCACTGCTGTGTAACAGCTTCTACCCAGCAGCCACCACCACTGCCAGGTACCAGCAGCTGCTGTATGGTGCTGTGTACCCCCTGTACTGTCACATGGTATAGCCACTTACCTGTCATATACCCAGCAGCCATCACTGCAAGCAGCTGCTGTATGGTGCTGTGTATTTGCTGTATGTGGTATAGCCACCTACCTACCATATACCCAGCAGCCATCACTGCCAGGTACCAGCAGCTGCTGTATGGTGCTGTGTACCCACTGTGCTGTCACATGGTATAGCCACCTACCTGTCATATACCCAGCAGCCACCACTGCCAGGTACCAGCAGCTGCTGTATGGTGCTGTGTACCCACTGTGCTGTCACATGGTATAGCCACCTACCTGTCATATACCCAGCAGCCACCACTGCCAGGTACCAGCAGCTGCTGTATGGTGCTGTGTACCCACTGTACTGTCACATGGTATAGCCACCTACCTGTCATATACCCAGCAGCCATCACTGCAAGGTGCCAGCAGCTGCTGTATGGTGCTGTGTATTTGCTGTACTGTCACATGGTATAGCCACCTACCTACCATATACCCAGCAGCCATCACTGCCAGGTACCAGCAGCTGCTGTATGGTGCTGTGTACCCACTGTGCTGTCACATGGTATAGCCACCTACCTGCCATATACCCAGCAGCCACCACTGCCAGGTACCAGCAGCTGCTGTATGGTGCTGTGTACCCGCTGTACTGTCACATGGTATAGCCACCTACCTACCATATACCCAGCAGCCATCACTGCAAGGTGCCAGCAGCTGCTGTATGGTGCTGTGTATGTGCTGTACTGTCACATGGTATAGCCACCTACCTACCATATACCCAGCAGCCATCACTGCCAGGTACCAGCAGCTGCTGTATGGTGCTGTGTACCCACTGTGCTGTCACATGGTATAGCCACCTACCTGTCATATACCCAGCAGCCACCACTGCCAGGTACCAGCGGCTGCTGTATGGTGCTGTGTACACACTGTACTGTCACATGGTATAGCCACCTACCTGTCCTATACCCAGCACCCTGGGTAGTCATATACTCTGCGCTCGGCTCCTCCACAAATTTCTCCCGCTCTGCTCTCTCCCCTGTTACATATATGAGTGCAGACTGTCAATAAGCTGATGTCTGCAGCCAATTTTGTGGATAAGGAAGTGTGCAGAGTAGGGAGATAAAGCTTCAAATCGGTGTCCGTATGCAGGCGGAGGAGCTAAAATGACAGTAATCGTGGATATTTCAGTCCCGCTTCTTCCCTAGGGACCTGTGATTTGTGGTATTTACCATGATGGTTGTATAGTCCTCTTCCCATAGTGCCCTGCTGCTTCTCCTCTCGGGGCTTCTCCCATAGAAACAGTTGGAAAGTAGGCGAGTGTGCTCCAACCCCAGTTCTCTGCTATGTTATCTGCAGGATCTTGATACAGTGTGTACTATTAAATGTATTTGCAATCTGTCTGATTCCGGTTTGCTTGCAGTAAGTATAGGTGCTGCTTTCTTGGAAGCAGCAGTGATGCTTACATATGACATACCTCCCACCTGTCCCGAATACAACTAGACAGTCCCTCTATTTGGACATTGTCCTGCTCCCCAAAATTAGGAAAATTGGGGATGTTTCCACAAGGCCACGCCCACCAACTTGAGGCCACACCCCATTTCAATGATAATGCCGCGTCTCTTGAGTGACATCTGCCCGGCTGAGTAACGCTGCTGCTCAGTGTCTTCAAATGACCTATATGGAGCTAACATTGTATTCCCTTCCTTCAGGAGACGTCACCTGAAGACCAACCATGGAGGTCCTGGTCCTGGAACATATCCGGCACTCGCTACTGACTGACAGGAACAAAGACCTGATTATAGACAAGCTGCTGAGCCTCACCATGGAGATTATCAGTCTGCTGACGAGAGAGGTGAGAGGCGCTGAGCAGTGGCCGCCAGGAATTGTGGGTAGTAGCAGGCAGATGCTCTCTCTGTGTCTCCTGCCTCTTATGGTTACAGCCATATATACAGCGCAGCCTTTGTTACACAGAGATGGTGCAGAGCTGCTATCCCGCATATATATACAGCTGGGATTACTGTATATGAGGAGATTACTGTATTATATACATAGGGCGGCGTCTTACATATTGGTGCTCTCATAGGATTTCATTGTTGTGAGAAAGTCGGGTGACCAGGTGACAGACATCAGCGATCAGACAGAAGCAGCTGCACCCAGACAGAAGCAGCGGCCAGACAGAAGCAGCCGCACCCAGAGCCCAAAAATGGGGACTCCGCCTCATGTGCCAACAACTGAGAGGAACCATATCCAGACACCTACTGAGGTACATCAAAGAGAGACAGAGGAGGTGAGCGCTCTTATTGCACCTATAGCTGTATATTTTTTGTGAGAACGCTGCATTTTGTTGTTAAATAAAAAATACATTACTTGTTTCCTAGCACGGCGCCAACGATTTTGATTGTATCCATCGGGTCGGAAAAATGCATCGGGTCGGGTGCAACCAAATCGCATGCGATGCGACCGACCCGATTTTTACATTGGAACCAATGTTAAATGCCCCCCAGACCCCAATTTTCATTGTATACCTACCCTGATGGGTCAAATGCCCCCACCCCCGCCCCCCATTGTTAACCCCACCCCATGATGAACGCCAACCCGAAGCGTGGCGAGCGCAGCGGTACGCGTCCTCCGACCTTTTCATACCCCCACTATCCACGTCTGCGTGGCGTTGATTTTATATAGTGTGGCGAGCGCACGCGGATGACTTCACAGGTATTACGCGGCACCGCGCCACACTTCGGGCTCGGTGAGCTCGCCACACTATATAAAATTAACTCCACGCCGACATGGATAGTGGGGGTATGAAAAGGTCGGAGGACGCGTACTGCTGCCCCTGCGCTCGCCACGCTTCGGGTTGTCGTTCATCGTTGGGTGGCGTTAATGGGGGGGGGGGGCATTTCACATACAAATTAGCCATCAGGGTGGGTATACAATCAAAAATCGGGTATGGGGGGCCATTTAACATTGTTCCCTATGTAAAATCGGGTCCATCGCATTGGTCGCATTGTATGCCATTATAATGGCATACAATGGACCCGATTTTACATAGGAATTTAACATTGAATACAATGCATTCAATGTAAAATCGGGTCTGTCACGTCGCATGCCATTATAATGGCATGCGATGGACCCGATTTTACAATTGTCAGGAAAGGTGAAAAAAAGCCTGAAATCGAGTCGGTCGGGTCCCATCGCATACGCGATGGCACACGATGGGCGCCATGCTAGGAAACAAGTACCAAAAATGCTATAAGGGTGTTTGATTGTTACCTGACTTATGTTATTATTGTCCTTTATTTATATGCGCCAGTAGGGATCCTCAGCGCCCAATTACAGAGTACATTGGGCGCTAAGGATCCCTTTTGGCGCCATATAAAGGATAATAATAGCATAAACGAATATGTAAAACAGTGATTTACAGCTGAAGCCAATAGAGGACAAGTACAGGGTAAATGTAGCTGCATCAGCAGAGGACACTGGAAGAAGTATCCGTGTGACAGAAAACCACAGGATTTGGTGCCATCAAAGATAGTTTAAGTAAGAGAAGGCCATGCTCGTCGAATCTTACATTCTAAATATTATGCTAAAGTGTATTAATACTTAGGCATTACTAGACCCCTGGTGATTGGTCAGGGCGCACTCGGTAATTGATCCTTGACCCATTATCTCCCAAAGTGCCTTGCAGGGGAATGTATTACACGGTACTCCTAGGTGTGGCGGTAAGTCATGTAACCAGCTCTCCTATGCTGCAGGTGCCTGGGAAGTGTAAGGATATGGAGGTCTCGTTCTCTGTGACAGAGTGGGACTATTCAGGCGGACACAAGGACGATGTAATGGACCCTTCGCAGATGCCTGACTCAGTGGGTAAGAGAACATCTGTCAGGGGGTGTGTCTCTATCCTGCACCATCCAGTCACTTCTCTCCGCCCTTCTCCTGGCTGTTCCTGAACGCTGCAGCTTGGGCCTAATTGGCCTCCATTCACTTTGCATGTGGGTCCAAAGTGACTGCCAATTCCAGCTGACATCTGTTACCCCCGACACCTAGTGCCAGGTCCTGTGCAGTGATATGTGCTGCTGTTATTACTAAGCATTGCTATATGGCTGTCATTGTCTGTTCTCCCCGCAGGTGAGTGTAGCTCTAGAAGCCCCCCAGGACGATGTGAGACCCCTCTGTATTCCCGGGATTATATAAAGGAAGAGAACCGGATTATCATTGTGGAATATGAGGTAGCGGGACTGGCTACATTATCTCTTCTGTATTATGTTACTGTCATATCCTTATCCTGTGTATCCTTCTGGTATAGACGCTCGGTGTAATAATATCTCTGTCCTTGTATGACAGGATGAGCCGGGACACAGGATGTATCACCCGCAGTGTAAGGAAGAGCAGCCGATCCCTGATCCCAGCAGCTCAGGTGAGACAGCAGGGGGATTGGGTCACATGACCAATACATTGTGTGTAATTGTATCCTACTGTATATAAATAGCTAATTGGATAAATATTACAATGTTTATCTGGATGAGCAGCAGGTGGGCGCAGGGCTAGAAATCCCGCAGACCCCTGTGAGACCCCTCTGTACTCTCCGGGCTGTATATAGAATAACTATACCTACTGTAATGTAATGCTCTGTACCCATTCCCCGCAGGTGGGCGCAGCGCTAGAAATCCCGCAGACCCCTGTGAGACCCCTCTATACTCTCCGGGCTGTATATAGAATAACTATACCTACTGTAATGTAATATTCTGTACCCATTCCCCGCAGGTGGGCGCAGTGCTAGAAATCCCGCAGACCCCTGTGAGACCCCTCTGTACTCTCAGGGCTGTACATAGAATAACTATACTTACTGTAATGTAATGCTCTGTACCCATTCCCCGCAGGTGGGCGCAGCGCTAGAAATCCCGCAGACCCCTGTGAGACCCCTCTGTACTCTCAGGGCTGTACATAGAATAACTATACCTACTGTAATGTAATGCTCTGTACCCATTCCCTGCAGGTAGGCGCAGCGCTAGAAATCCCGCAGACCCCTGTGAGACCCCTCTGTACTCTCAGGGCTGTACATAGAATAACTATACCTACTGTAATGTAATGCTCTGTACCCATTCCCTGCAGGTGGGCGCAGCGCTAGAAATCCTGCAGACCCCTGTGAGACCCCTCTGTACTCTCCGGGCTGTACATAGAATAACTATACCTACTGTAATGTAATGCTCTGTACCCATTCCCCGCAGGTGGGCGCAGCGCTAGAAATCCCGCAGACCCCTGTGAGACCCCTCTGTACTCTCCGGGCTGTACATAGAATAACTATACCTACTGTAATGTAATGCTCTGTACCCATTCCCTGCAGGTGGGCGCAGCGCTAGAAATCCCGCAGACCCCTATGAGGCCCCTCTGTACTCTCCGGGCTGTACATAGAATAACTATACCTACTGTAATGTAATGCTCTGTACCCATTCCCCGCAGGTGGGCGCAGCGCTAGAAATCCCGCAGACCCCTGTGAGACCCCTCTGTACTCTCCAGGCTGTACATAGAATAACTATACCTACTGTAATGTAATGCTCTGTACCCATTCCCCGCAGGTGGGCACAGCACTAGAAATCCCGCAGACCCCTGTGAGACCCCTCTGTACTCTCCGGGCTGTATATAGAATAACTATACCTACTGTAATGTAATGCTCTGTACCCATTCCCCGCAGGTGGGCGCAGTGCTAGAAATCCCGCAGACCCCTGTGAGACCCCTCTGTACTCTCTGGGCTGTACATAGAATAACTATACCTACTGTAATGTAATGCTCTGTACCCATTCCCCGCAGGTGGGCGCAGCGCTAGAAATCCCGCAGACCCCTGTGAGACCCCTCTGTACTCTCCAGGCTGTACATAGAATAACTATACCTACTGTAATGTAATGCTCTGTACCCATTCCCCGCAGGTGGGCGCAGCACTAGAAATCCCGCAGACCCCTGTGAGACCCCTCTGTACTCTCCGGGCTGTATATAGAATAACTATACCTACTGTAATGTAATGCTCTGTACCCATTCCCCGCAGGTGGGCGCAGTGCTAGAAATCCCGCAGACCCCTGTGAGACCCCTTTGTACTCTCCGGGCTGTATAGAGGAAGAGAACAGGACCGTGACACAGGAATATCAGGTAGAGGAACCTGCTCTGACCTCTCCTCCTTGTACATCCGCTTCTCACGTGCAGGATATTGTGTTATTCCCATGTCCCTGCCCTGTGTGTGAGTCCTATAGAGATGTCCCGTGTAACATGTGGGTGGGACGTGTATGTGACATATGTAATAATGCCACTGTATATGTCATTGGTACGACCTGATCTAGAGTACTGTGTTCAGTTCTGGAGGCCATATCTCCAGAAGGATATAAATACATTAGAGACTGTACAAAGAATGGCAACTAAAATGATGCATGGCCTACATCACAAAACGTACCAGGAAAGACTAAAAGATCTTAATATGTATACTTTAGAGCAGAGAAGGGAAAGGGGGGACATGATAGAAACTTTCACATATATCAAGGGTTTTTACAAGGTACAGGTGGGAGACATTCTTCACAGGAAGAGGAGCAACAGAACACGAGGACATGCACTGACACTAGAGGGAGGAATGTACAGGTGGGAGACATTCTTCACAGGAAGAGGAGCAGCAGAACAGTAGGACATGCACTGACACTAGAGGGAGGAAGGTACAGGTGGGAGACATTAGTCACAGGAAGAGGAGCAGCAGAACAGTAGGACATGCACTGACACTAGAGGGAGGAATGTACAGGTGGGAGACATTCTTCACAGGAAGAGGAGCAGCAGACCACGAGGACATGCACTGACACTAGGGGAAGGAAGGTACAGGTGGGAGACATTAGTCACAGGAAGAGGAGCAGCAGAACACGAGGACATGCACTGACACTAGAGGGAGGAAGGTACAGGTGGGAGACATTCATCACAGGAAGAGGAGCAGCAGAACATGAGGACATGCACTGACACTAGAGGGAGGATGGTACAGGTGGGAGACATTCTTCACAGGAAGAGGAGCAGCAGAACACGAGGACATGCACTGAAACTAGAGGGAGGAAGATTCAGGGGAAATGTGAGGAAGAATTACTTCACAGAAAGAGTAGTAGATAAGTGGAATAGCCTACCATCAGAGGTGGTAGACGCAAATACAGTAGTACAATGTAAACATGCTTGGGATAGGCATATTGATATCCTTACAAAAAAAATAAGGATCAAATATGGTTTGAGGTAACATGTTTAAAAAAGGGGCAGATAAGATGGTCCAAGTGGTTCTTATCTGCCGTCACATTCTATGTTTCTATGTGCTTGCATGACAGGCTGAGCCGGGACCCGTGATCTATCACCAGCAGTGTAAGGAAGAGGCCATTCCTGTTGAGATCAGCTCAGGTGAGAGACGCAGACGCTCTGGGGGTACAATATTACTGTATGGGGTAAATGTTTGGCCTCTAGCACTGTTCTGGCTTGTTCGCCGCTTACCTAAGCGCTATCATAAGCTTCTTTGGCTTTCAATGCCACCTCTATGGTGGCAACATGCAACTATACTTCTCCTCCTTTATTCCGTCTCAGGTATCCAGATCCTCCTAGAGTTATCTGAGTGGTCAACATGGACAAAAGCGAACTCCTAATCTTTCCTCCATCCAGAGTGTCCAATCTCCCCCACTCCAACAATATCTCCATCACTGTTGACCACACCATCATCTCCCTGTTCTCCAACTCCACTGCTTGGGTGTTACTCTTGACTCCTCCCTCTTCTTTGCCCCCACATCCAATCTCGTCAGTCCCAGCTACGCAACATCACTCACATTTAGCCGTTCCTCTCCCAAAACTTATCCTCACTGGTTACCTCATGGGTTGATCTCCTCACTGGCCTCCCGTGCTACCAGATCACTCCCCTCCAGTCTGTCCTCAACTCTGAAGCTAGACTTCTGCCAAGCCTATTCAAGGAAATATACACTAGTTCCCATTCCTCTACAGAATCCTCTTCAGACTCCTCACCCTCACATAGACTTTCTAACTGCACTGCTCCCTATATCTCCTTTCACATGTCCCTACACACTTCCTCCCACCCACTCCGGTTGGCCAACGACCGTCGCCTCTTCACTACTTTGGTTACTATGCGGGTGTCCAAGATTTTTCCTGTGCTGCTGCCTGCGGCACTGCAGGAGAATGGACCATTAGCCGGGAGTCGGGATACAGTGTTTTTTTGGGATGACTTTGGTTCTATGTTTCTCCGCCATATCCGTCACTATAATGTGTTTGTGTCGGCTGAGTTCTTTTGCATTACCATTTATACAGATACATGTGTGTGCCCATTCCCCACAGGTGGGTGTAATCCTACACATCCCGCAGACCCATATGAGACCCCGCTCTATACTCCGGGGTGTATGGGAGAAGAGAACAGGATGATCAGCCAGGATTATCAGGTAGAGGAACCCGGTCTGACCTCTCCCAGCTCTGCTTCCTCACATGTCTCACAGTGCAGCATACAGTGTTATTCCCGTGTCCCTGCCCTGTATGTGTCCTATAGACATGTCCCTTGTAACGTGTGGGTGGTACACGTATGTGACACATGTTATTGTATGACAGGCTGTGCCAGAAGATGGGATGTGTTACCAGCAATGTAAAGAAGAGGCCATCGCTGCTGAAATCAGATCAGGTGAGAGAGGCTGACATACAGACGGTAGTGTCATACAGGTGATACGCAAAGAGGTCTATGCTGCTGAGATCAGATCAGGTGAGAGAGGCTGACGAACAGACGGTAGTGTCATGCAGGTTATATGCACAGAGGTCTATGCTGCTGAAATGAGATCAGGTGAGAGAGGCTGACGTACAGACAGTAGTGTCATACAGGTGATACGCACAGAGGTCTATGCTGCTGAGATCAGATCAGGTGAGAGAGGCTGACGTACAGACGGTAGTGTCATACAGGTGATACACACAGAGGTCTATGCTGCTGAGATCAGATCAGGTGAGAGAGGCTGACGTACAGACGGTAGTGTCATACAGGTGATACACACAGAGGTCTATGCTGCTGAGATCAGATCAGGTGAGAGAGGCTGACGTACAGACAGTAGTGTCATACAGGTGATACACACAGAGGTCTATGCTGCTGAGATCAGATCAGGTGAGAGAGGCTGACGTACAGACAGTAGTGTCATACAGGTGATACGCACAGAGGTCTATGCTGCTGAGATCAGGTGAGAGAGGCTGACATACAGACAGTAGTGTCATACAGGTGATACTCACAGATGTCTATGCTGCTGAGATCAGATCAGGTGAGAGAGGCTGACGTACAGACGGTAGTGTCATACAGGTGATATGCACAGAGGTCTATGCTGCTGAGATCAGATCAGGTGAGAGAGGCTGACATACAGACAGTAGTGTCATACAGGTGATACGCACAGAGGTCTATGCTGCTGAGATCAGATCAGGTGAGAGAGGCTGACGTACAGACGGTAGTGTCATACAGGTGATACGCACAGAGGTCTGCTGCTGAGATCAGATCAGGTGAGAGAGGCTGACGTACAGCCGGTAGTGTCATACAGGTGATACGCACAGAGGTCTATGCTGCTGAGATCAGATCAGGTGAGAGAGGCTGACGTACAGACGGTAGTGTCACACAGGTGATACGCACAGAGGTCTATGCTGCTGAGATCAGATCAGGTGAGAGAGAGGCTGACATACAGACGGTAGTGTCATACAGGTGATATGCACAGAGGTCTTTGCTGCTGAGATCAGTTCAGTTGAGAGAGAGGCTGACGTACAGACAGTAGTGTCATACAGGTGATATGCACAGAGGTCTTTGCTGCTGAGATCAGTTCAGTTGAGAGAGAGGCTGACGTTCAGACCATATGACTCATCATTTTGACTTTAAGGATTTCCTTCAATAATAGATATTGAGTCATTAATACCTGGTATCAGACCATCCAGTTATACCTAATATTCATCATATACCCAGAGTACCTAAGCCCTGGGACAGCCACATTGTAGCCAGTACATAGTAGTTTCCTCAGTTATGGTATTGGTGAGAGACGTGACCAATACCTACAAGCTTCCTAAAGATACAGGTAGGAATTTAAGGTGCTGTAGCAAATAGGGTTCTGCCTGTATTATCACACAAGGTTATATCCCCCTTGAGAGACCTTCTTATGAATGTTCCTAACAGAAGATGCAATCCGTTGTAGGTTCCTAATAAATATAATGTAATAATCCTCTCAGTGAGTGAGCCTTTAGGTGTAAATTTACTAAGATGGCAGTTCTATTGAATATAAGATGTTCCCCATAGTAACTAAATCATTAAACCAAAAAAAAAAAAACCAGTAGGGGCACTTTCAATTTTGAGTGTTGGAAATAACCTCTAAATACAATTTTTCATTCATGCCAATGGTGGTCACTGGGACAGTGGGGTGTGGGTGGAGCTTCAGCTACAGGCACCAAGTAGAATAGAGTTCTTCAAGTGCAGCCCAGGCTCCTCCTCCTCCACGCCCCTACAGGCTTCAGTTGTTTCTTGGTGCCTCAAGGCACAGGTACCATGGGACAGGGCTCCGTGCCCTGTCTGATATCTTCATTTTTATTTTTTATTTTTTTCTATTTTTACACGGAGACAGCGTTACGCTGCTCCCCTGTGGCTGGCAGCGGCGCGCTGACTTCCATAGCCAGACCCGCCGCTCTCCTCATGACACGGAGGACGCCGCGCTCCACCACAGGTAAGCGGGCCCTCCATGTGAGGTGACGCGCGCACCTTTTAAGTGCGCACCGCTAGCGGTCGAGTCACCGGGCGGGGTGCAGCCCGGGTGACCCTGGCAGTGGCACCCAGTCCTTTCTGCGCGGCCACTAGACCACCAGGGAGCCGTACTGTGGAGCGCCATTTTTGTTAATGGCGCAGGGCACTGATGGTTCCAGGGGAGGCGGGACCTTGATCCACAGCTCCCCGCCTCCACGCTCAGAGCGGCATAACGCTGGTTTCCCGCCTGAGCTTAGCTTCCCCACGCCCCAGCAGCGTACTGAAGACGCCATTACGCGGGACTACACGGTGGGAGAAGTGCACCAGAATCCCTGCTCCTCTACACGCTACAGGAACAGGTTTTTCAGCAGCCCTCTGTACCTCAGTATTTAGCTGAGAGTCAGAGAGTATAGTGTCTTTTTTACTGTCATCCATCTGTATACCTTTATAGTTTCAGAGGGTGTTACTGTCCACTGTATTATTGTTACTCAGTGCACACAGGGCCTGTCTGTGTTAACATGTCACAGAAAAACCCCAAAGCAAAGCCAGCTAGGGATACACCTAAACTGCATGCTTATACATGCGCTAACTGTAAGGAGAATTATTCCTCCATACAGGAGCAAGCTGGTTTGTGTGAACGCTGTTCTGCACAGGACTCCCTGGGGGGCCCCTCAGTCCCAACACATGGGGAACCCAGTTGGGCTTCCACTCTCTCAGCAGCCATGAAGGAGTTAGCAACTCAGTTAGCTGCAAACAGAGAGTCTGCTGCGCAGCCATTGCCAGCTCAGCCTGCTGTTGCTGCATCAGAGCCATCCTGGGTACAGGGTTTATCCTCCTCTGTTCAGGATTTAGTCCAAGTGTCTGCTTCTCTGCAGTCTGCATTGAGGGCTCCACCTAAACGCAAAGCACAGGCCCCTTTAGCTTCTAATCAATCAGATGCTGGGGATGACTTGGACGACCAGGTGGGGGTCGACACAGACGATGATCCTGACATAGATGATGTCGACATAGATGAACCTGACAAGGAGGAAAGGATGACCCAGTCCAGAGTAGACTCCTTAGTCAAGGCTGTTAGGATGTCTCTCAATATTCAGGACACCCAGGCCACAACACCTGACACACTTCTTTTTAAAAAGAAAAAGAAGGAGTTGGCTCTTTTTCCCTCAAATTCAGACTTAAATGAGGTTTTATCTGAAGCGTGGCAACACCCTAACAAAAAGTTTTTAGTGTCCAAACGCCTGATTTCCTTCTTTCCGTTCGCGCCAGCGGACCGTAAGAAATGGGAGGAGCCTCCACAGGTTGATGCTCACGTGGCCCGCCTAGTTAAGGCTACTACCCTTCCCATTCCTACAGTGGCCTCTCTTAAAGATCCTACTGATAGGAAGATTGAGCACTGCCTAAAGTCTGTGTTTTCCAATGCTGGCGTGTCAGCAAGACCGGCTATGGCTTCAGCCTGGGTGGCAAAGGCGATTGCAGCTTGGGCTGACTCCCTACAGGAGCAGATATCCTCAGGTACACGTCGCTCTGAATTGTTATCAACGGTGGACCTCATTAGGGAAGGGGCCACATACCTGGAAGAGGCAGCGATAGATGCAGCGGCCCTCTCCTCAAAAATTTCTGCCTCTTCAATTGCTGCCCGACGTGCACTGTGGCTGCGCACTTGGAACGCAGATTCTGATTCCAAAAAGGCATTAGAGGCCCTTCCATTTTCAGGGGAGGTACTGTTCGGCTCTGAGCTGGACAAGATTGTAGCCACCATTGCAACGTCCAAGACAGCTTTTCTGCCTTCAGCACCAGCTAGGCCTAGATCTCAGTCCTTTCGGACCTTCCGTCCACAGGGGAGACCCAGGGGTCAGCCTTCATCAAGGGCGCAGCCCGCCACAAGGCGTCCATCCGCTCCCAAGACCAAACAGTCCTGGGCGGGTCGCCGTCAGGCCCCAAAACAGGCCGACAAGCCCTCAGCATGAGGATCAGGCGGCCCACCAACCACATCAGGTGGGCGGTCGCCTGTTGTCATTTGCCGGGGTTTGGCAGGCCACTACCACCGACAGGTGGGTAAACACCATAGTGACCCAGGGTTACTCCCTCTCCTTTCAGGGGCGTCCGCCATCTCGGTTTTTCACAACAAGCATGCCCCGGGAGAAGGACAGAGCGGCTGCTCTGACCAGCTCCATTCACTCCCTGCTGGCAGCAGGGGTCATAGTGCCTGTCCCGCTTTCTCAGCGAGGAGCAGGTTTCTACTCAAGCCTGTTCCTGGTGACAAAGCCGGACGGGTCATTCCGGCCCATCCTCAACTTGAAAGGCCTGAACAAACACCTCTGCATTCCCAAGTTCAGGATGGAGTCCCTCAGGTCTGTCCTGCAAGCTCTGGAGCCGGGGGACTTCATGGCATCCCTGGACATCCAGGATGCCTACCTCCATGTGCCAATTCGGACGGACAGCCAGTGCTACCTCAGGTTTGCGGTCAAGAGCAACCACTACCAGTTTGTGGCCCTCCCCTTCGGGCTGTCAACCGCGCCACGAATCTTTACAAAGATTATGGCCACCATGGCAGCGGCCCTGAGGGCCCAGGGCGTTCGTCTACTACCATATCTGGACGACCTCTTGATACTAGCTCAATCCGCACAGACACTCCAGGGGCATCTGGAGCTAACGGTTTCCCTTCTGCAGACCCACGGCTGGCTCATAAATTGGAAAAAGTCCTCAACAACCCCATCACAACGGATGGTGCATCTCGGAGCCGTGATAGACACCAAAACCCTCAGGGTTTACCTACCGGAGGACAAGTGGATACTTCTCAGAGACCTCATCAAGCTCTTCCTGAAGCAGCACAGAGTCTCGGTGCACTTGTGCATGAAAGTCCTAGGCAAGATGGTCTCTTGTTACGACATGGCGGAATTTGCGCAGTTCCATTCCAGGCCACTGCAGAGGGAAATGCTGCGTCACTGGAACCGTTCCCAACCAGGCCTAAAGTCACAGACCTTTGTCCTGTCCAGGCAGACACGTCTGTCGCTCACATGGTGGCTCAGTCCTCTAAACCTTCAAAAAGGGCGCCAGTTTATCATTCCTCAGTGGGTGATGTTAACGACGGACGCCAGCCTCCGAGGGTGGGGAGCTGTTCTGGCAGAACACTCCTTCCAAGGCCGTTGGTCAAGGGAGGAGGCGCTGCTCCCAATAAACATACTGGAGCTAAGAGCCATCCTGCTAGCCCTCAAGTCGGCAGGCCCTCTGATTCACTCCAAACCGGTGAAAATACAATCGGACAATGCCACTGCGGTGGCATACGTCAACCACCAGGGGGGGACCAGGAGCCTAGCTGCCATGAGGGAGGTAACATCCATTCTGCAGTGGGCAGAACATCACCTGTTAGCTTTGTCAGCGGTACACATCCCAGGGGTTCAGAACTGGGAGGCCGACTTTCTGAGCCGCCAGGAGGTACAGTCAGGCGAATGGGGGCTCCACGAGGACGTGTTCCAGGAACTAGTCAACAAATGGGGTCTCCCGCAAATAGACCTAATGGCCTCAAGCGTCAACAAAAAGTTACCCCGCTACGGGGCTCGCTCAAGGGACCCACAGGCATATCTGGTGGACGCCCTGTCGGCTCCATGGCCATTCTCCCTGGTCTACATCTTTCCCCCAGTAGCACTGCTTCCAAGAGTCCTCAGGCGCCTCAAACAAGAAGGGACCACAGCAATCCTTCTAGCCCCAGACTGGCCCCGCAGAGCCTGGTACTCGGACCTTCGGGAGATGTCTCTGCAGCCACCTTGGAGGCTGCCAGCTCGTCCGGACTTGCTAGTACAAGGACCATGCCTTCATCCGAATCTAGGCAGGCTAGCTTTGACGGCGTGGCTCTTGAAACGGAAGTTTTAAGAGAGAAAGGTTTTTCTTTACCGGTCATAAAAACCATGGTAGCAGCAAGGAAACCGGCTTCTTCCCGGATCTACTATAGAATCTGGAATGCCTTTTTCGCCTGGTGTGCAAAGAAAAACCTTCCGCCTAGGGAGTTTCGTCTTTCCAGGATCCTGGCCTTCTTGCAGGCGGGCCTGGATTTGGGCCTTAGGTTGTCCTCCTTAAAGGTCCAAGTTTCCGCTCTCTCTATTTTGTTTCAGCGGAAATTAGCAAAGAGGATGGCTATACAGACCTTTTTACAAGGCGTCCTTCACATACAACCTCCCTTTGTGCCCCCAATCCAGCCTTGGGACCTCACAGTGGTACTCTCAGCACTGCAAAAACCACCGTTTGAGCCCCTAGAATCTGCAGAGCTCAGGTGGCTAACATGGAAAACGGTGTTCCTACTGGCTATTTCTTCAGCCAGAAGAGTTTCCGACCTGTCAGCATTATCCAGTGCATCTCCGTATCTGGTGTTCCACCCGGACAGGGCAGTCTTAAGAACTAAAAAGGAGTTCCTGCCCAAAGTTATTTCCAGTTTTCACATAAACCAGGATATTGTTGTCCCTGCCTTCTCCCAGTTGGAGGACTCCCCAGAGTTACGCTCTTTGGATGTTACAAGAGCTTTAAAAGTTTACGTTAATAGGACCCAATCCTTACGCAAGACAGAGGCCCTGTTCGTGCTCTATGATGCAAACAAGAGAGGTTGGCCGGCAACGAAGCAGACATTGGCTCGATGGTTGCGGCTAACTATAAAAACAGACTTATGTATCTTCTAATAAGCCAGTTCCATCCTCTGTCAGAGCCCACTCCACGCGTTCGGTAGCAGCCTCTTGGGCGGCTCATCAGGGAGCCTCAGCAGAACAGTTGTGTCGCGCGGCCACTTGGTCCTCTCCACACACCTTTTTAAAATTTTACCATTTTGACACGTTCGCCAGGGCAGATTCTGCTTTTGGGCAACGCGTCATCAGTGCAGCTCAGGTGCGTTCCCTCCCGTAAAAGGGACAGCTTTGGGACGTCCCACTGTCCCAGTGACCACCATTGGCATGAATGAAAAAAGGGGATTTTGGTCCTACCTGTAAAATCCTTTTTTCTGAATCCATGGTGGACACTGGGCGCCCGCCCTCGCACACTGATCTACAGTAATGGGGGTCGGCTTACACCTTCCTGAAACTTATTCTTCCTTTGGGTTGCTGGTTTCTTTCCTATTTCTCTTCCTTTTCCTGTACCTTGCGGGTAAGCTGTTGAACAAACTGAAGCCTGTAGGGGCGTGGAGGAGGAGGAGCCTGGGCTGCACTTGAAGAACTCTATTCTACTTGGTGCCTGTAGCTGAAGCTCCACCCACACCCCACTGTCCCAGTGTCCACCATGGATTCAGAAAAAAGGATTTTACAGGTAGGACCAAAATCCCCTTATATAACATGGTTTTAGATTTTGAAGACACAAGGTGAACAATATTGTCCTAGGATCCAGAAGCATGTCTGATCTGCTATGACCAGATATTGGCCTTTGAGCCTTATTCAGACTTGACTGCAAAGCACATTTTTAGCAAATGGGCAAAACCATGCTGTACTGCAGGTGGGGCAGATGTAATATATGCAGAGAGCGAGCTAGATTTGGGTAAGTTATATTGTTTCTGTGCAGGGTAAATACTGGCTGCTTTATTTTTATTCCTGCAATTTAGATTTTAATTTGTACACACTTCAACCAAATGTAACTCTCTCTGCACATGTTACATCTCCCCCACATGCGGTGCAGCATGGTCTTGTTCATTTGCTAAAAAATGCGCTTTGCCAGTTGAACGTGGCATTTGCAGTATTTTAAAACAATCTATATTACAAATGTGTTTGATTGCTAAAAGCTAGCCCTTCTGTTTGGAGATTTTACTATTTTAGTCTTTTAGTTGTTTTGTTATCTCTTGAAAAAACAAAGATTATTGAATAAAAAAAATGTGCTTTGCGATCAATGTTGAGTTATGCCCTTTGAGATATACAAAGTGACAAACACTATTAAAAAACCCATATTATATTCATATTACAAACACCAATCACCCATCTAAAGATTACACTGTATACAAAATTAAGCACTAACATAAATGCCAATTGGGTTAAAACATGAACCAAAACGGAATTGAATTGTCAGGGTACAACCTGACGTATGTAATGATTAACTGCTAGCCTCTGATGTATATGTAATCAATGTCAGCTCTGTCTAACATCTGTCCCAGAAAAGATTGCTGCTTCCATTATGCTGAAGTGTGTGCAACGTTAATGTCAGAGGGTTTATCTCAGTGCTTTTGTCCCCAACAGGTCCGCACGCCTCCTCACACTATCCCGAGAAGAAGCATCAGTGCTCGGAGTGTCAGCAATGTTTCCCTAATCGTTCATCCCTCGTCACCCATCAGCAGACGCATAGTGCCAGTAATCTGTATAGAGACTCTGTTTCCGGAGCGCGTTTCACCTCCAAATTGGCTCTTAGTTCCCACCAGCAATGTCACACCAAGGACAAACGATTCCATTGCTCTTTTTGTGGGAAATCCTTTCATCAGAGGACACGCCTCCTGTCACACAAAAGGACTCACACCGGGGAGCGGCCATTTTCATGCCCGGAGTGTGGGAGATGTTTTACAGATAGATCTGTTCTTACGAAGCACCAGCGGATTCACTCCGGGGAGAGGCCATTTAAGTGCACAGAATGCAGCAAATGCTTTGTGCACAAGAGTGACCTTGTGAAGCATCAGCGCACTCACACCGGGGAGAGGCCGTTTGTGTGTTCCCAGTGCGGTCGCTGCTTTTCCGATGGCTCAAACCTTGGTCGACATCAGCGAGTTGTTCACCGGTCGAGGTGAATAAACTGCCTGTCACACAAGACTCTTACACAAACTGAAATTAAAATAGTGGACATGTTTTTCACACTACATGCATTACAAGGAGCAGGGATACGTTGTTTGGTCCTCCGTCCTGTAGAGGGTGCTGTTTCCAGTTATGGAGCCATCTAATAATGCGCATAGTGAATACAGTGATACCGTCACTTCTTGGTTTGCGTTAGAATGTGTTATATCTCAGCATCACTGGGGACGGGAGACATATTTCCCATTACACACACACTCCTCCATATGATGGAATAAATTATAGTATATAGGGGCAGATTAACTTTCAGTATGGCTGTTTGGAACCTGTAATATTGCCAGCAATCGTACCACACCTTGCGCCCAGGATATCACACACCAGGAGGAGATGTGACTGATTTCCCAATGGCAACACTCTGATAGTCCTCACTGTATATCATGTACAAGCTGTCCTTAGTGACCATACACCCAGCTGTGTCCCTGCATGTTTATTGTGTTCTGTTGGTCTGATATAATTATGGATTATCTGTATATTGCATATAGTATAAAGTTGCAGACTATCATTATATCAGCATCGACGGAATGTTATGGATGGATGCAGGGCTTAAAGTGGTCCTGGAGAGGAGGTGGAACTAATCCCCCCCTTCCTCCTCATTGGGTGAGCCTGGCCAGTGACAGGGTTTTTGGCATCCCTCTGCATGCTCCCTCATATTACACCACATAGTAGTGCTCCTTACTCACCCTATAGCACACAGTAGTGTCCCTTATTCATGTTACGCCTTACAGTACTCCTTATACATGTATGCCACACAGTAGTGTTGCTTATACACAATGCCCACATAAGTAGTACCATGTGACAGCTAGACATCACATATGCCGTGCCAGAAAAGAAAGCTGCTGGGACAGTCTTTTCTGTTTGAATTTCTTTGCAGGGCTGTGGCCCTAACATTCCACGTGTCCCCCCCCACACACACACACACACTTTAACCCCAGGATGGGTGAATGTGTAAACATTCCTTATTCTAGCAACCCTGATGTCTGACTGGTACTGCGGTGATATAAGGGCACTCTGCTCAGTAGAGGGGGTGTATTGTGCAGGTAGACAGAGTCCGCACACAACTTTCCTGGTAAATCAATGAATGACTTTTACTTTCAGCACAAACTAAAAGAAAACAAAAACAGCCTAACCGGCCCTGCACTGAGGGCACCGATTCACTTCTCGGCCCCTCTTTATATGGACAGATAGTCTGCACCAGAGTCTCTCAGTCTTTCTTGCTATCTACTATAGGTGCTAAGTCTGCAAATTTGTTTCTGCTCCAAATTCTCCCACCGTGAATCGCACACAGTGGACACATTGGGCGGTATTCAATGAGCCTGATTCGCGATGTTTTTATGGCGAATTTGTGCTGTTTGGCGAATTTTTGACTAAAACGGTGAATCACTCTATTCAAGGGTATAGTGAATATAGGTCCCCTGCTGGCACCCCCGGGGGGCAGCCTGTGCTGCCTGGCACCCGGGGAGCCCACCTAACCCCCACAAACGTTCTGGGCTAGGCAGAGAGACTTCCATCTCTCTGCCTGCCACCGTCCTCAGGCTCCCTGCGGCATACGCCGCAGGAGTTCATATTCGCCAGTCAGGGGCAGCGAGCCCCTGACACGTTGAATACCGGAGCCCGCCGGTTCCGGAACGTGGCGAATGTGCAGCGAATCCTAAAAAGGATTCGCTGCACCTCGCAGGTATTCTCATTGAATACCGCCCATTGTCACCTGCTGTCAAGTCTGCACATTTGTGCAAAGAGACCATCTTGTCACCAATCACCGCACCGATGTTAGGGTAGGTTACATTTGTGTGATCTCAGGCCTGCTGTCACATCGCGGAAGGTCGATGTCTGAAAATTCACATTGGGGATCAATCCTCTGCATCTAGGTGACTGAGCAGCCATTTAGATACATAATGAGCCTTGTCTACAGACTGGAATTACGGTATGTTCACGAAATGCAATTTAAAATGCACTGATCCAAAAATGCTCTTTGGTTTTGCAAATTGCGCATGTTAAAAGAGCTGCGCCTAGTTACGGATCCATCAGAAATTATGCATAACGAATACAGTAACACATTCGGTGCAGCCTGTCGTTTGAGGACACTTTTTTTTTTATTCTAAATTACTTCTTGGCTTAAATTTGGTGAGGAACATTGGAATGGTCTTTGCTGTATCTGTCACGTTAATGCGTTGTTTGCATCATCCCCTAGAGAGGCCCTTTTCCAAAACTACTTCTGGAAGGTTCAAAATGCGCATATTATAAGTATAGTATAAGGCTCTAATTCCACCTTTTCTGAGGTAAAAACATCAAGTCCACCCTCCTGTAACGCAGCAAATATCCCATTAAAGGTTTCCCTTCCACTTTTATATTATTATTGCTGATTTTAAAAGGCGCATTGAAAAGTGGCAGACATTTTGTGGGCTATATTGATCAGCGTGACAAGTCAGCCAATCAGTTCACTGGGAGACAGTGATGTCACTTGTTACTAGTGAAATATTACGATGCATCTCCAAGGACCTCATCCCACACAAATGGCAGCATCTGCTGTGGATGAAGTCTTTTGTAGCATGTTAGTTTCCGCTATAACCTGCTGGTGTCAGTGTTGCTATTACTGTCCATGTAGCAGATTAGCCTGTGATCAGACATCGTCATAGCAACATACGAATAGAAATATTTCAGCATGTGGAGAGGGGGGGGGGGGGGAAGCACTTAAGTTTTAGTAAGCTGTCGAGGGCCACACAAAATATATTATGTATTTCCAATACCTATAAATAGAATTGTACGAACATTTATATTGAACAGTTGTTTGTGTACTTGGGGTTTTGGGTGGAATGATTTGTGTGACAGTAACAATGATTATAAATGTATAGAATATAAAACACATTCTTTTGAAAGAAAAAAAAACTTGTTGCATATTTTATTAGTCAACATCATATAATTAGTAATCTGAACATCTGTAAATAACTCTCCTGACATTGTCTGTGAGCTGATGTGATTACACAGTAGATTGCCAGGGAGAGCAGAGGTGAGGCAGCTGTGAGCTGGGGATACAGGGACTGTCAGGGAGAGAGCAGAGGTGACGCGCTATGAGCTAGGGATACAGAGAGTTTCAGGGAGAGCAGAGGTGAGGCGGCTGTGAGCTGGGAATACAGGGACTGTCAGGGAGAGCAGAGGTGAGGCAGCAGTGATACAGGAATAGTCAGGGGGAGAGCAGAGGTGAGGCAGCTGTGAGCTGGGAATACAAGGTCTGCCAGGGAGAGCAGAGGTGAGGCAGCTGTGAGCTGGGAATACAAGGACTGCCAGGGAGAGCAGAGGTGAGGCAGCAGTGATACAGGAATTGTCAGAGGGAGAGCAGAGGTGAGGCAGTAGTGATATAGGAATTGTCAGGGGGAGAGCAGAGGTGAGGCAGCTGTGAGCTGGGAATACAAGGACTGCCAGGGAGAGCTGAGGTGAGGCAGCAGTGATACAGGATTAGTCAGGGGGAGAGCAGAGGTGAGGCAGCTGTGAGCTGGGAATACAAGGACTGCCAGGGAGAGCAGAGGTGAGGCAGCAGTGATACAGGAATTGTCAGTGGGAGAGCAAAGGTGAGGCGCTATGAGCTGGGGATACAGAGAGTTTCAGGGAGAGCAGAGGTGAGGCAGCTGTGAGCTAAGGATACAGGGAATGTCAGGGAGAGAGCAGAGGTGAGGTGGCTGTGAAATGGGAATATAGGAACTGTCAGGGAGAGCGCAGAGGTGAGGCGGTTTTCAAGGCCCCACTAGACCACGAATGAAAGATGGGAGGTATGTTCACATGCGCTGATGCCACTTCTCCTCCACATCGACAGATCCTACATATGCCCCACAAGGCCATAAACCAAACTACAGCGACATTTATCTCTTCTCGATATTTCATACCCTCCAACATGACCCATTCCATTCGGTACACAATGCTCTGTTCCTGGACGTCCCTTGTAATGTATGATTGCCATCACCTGTGTTGAAACACCCTTCTCTTCAATTACCTAGTTCCACACAGGTGCTGGCAATCATACATTACAAGGGACGTCCAGGAACAGAGCATTGTGTACCGAATGGAATGGGTCATGTTGGAGGGTATGATATTTCTCCTAACCTGACCTTTCCACACTTCACAAGTACTAGGTCTCTCATCCACATGCATTATTCATTTCCATTCACGATTACAGGACTCTCCATGGAGGGAAGGGGCTGCAGTGTCTTGAATCGTGTCCTTATTCCTCCTCATAGACCCAGAAATCGCAGTATTTGCTGTGCTTGGGGTGGGGCTTTAAGACCTCGCGGTCAGTCCACATCCCCTGAAGCGCCCAGCACACTATTATATTTTCCCACAATGCTGTAGTGGATAGTAGGGTATGAAATATTGCCTGTCGGCACATGACGGCTCAATTTAAAATATATAATAATGTTGACCTTTTTCATGTTGACTTTTTGACCATGTTGACCAAATAGTGGTTGAGCTTATGACGGTCAACCTAGACACTGTAGATATACCCTCCAATTCTGGAAGGGTAGGCGATTATGACCTGATCACACCGCACATGGCCTGGGGAAGCTGAGCAGGCATATGGCAGTATGCCCTGTGCTTGTGAGAATGATGACCATCTCACTATGGCGGAATTATCACAGGGCTCACTATGGTTTTATTTAATAAAAAAAAAAAAAAAAAGCGAATTTGACCAATGTGAATTAAAAGGTTTGGGACAGTATTCCACAAAAACTTCGCCAATAGCATTTTAATATAATATTGTGATACTAAAATAAAGTGAAAAGGGTGTGAAATCTCCACTTTTCACATTGATTGAGTAAAAGTAAAAATATTAATAAATCTGCCCATGAAGAGAAATGCCAGTAATACCAGTGTTAAATATGGCCGCCGCATCCTCCTCACAGAGACAGCTCAGCTCTCCAGAATGTGTATCTGTAAACTAGACCTGAGAAATCGAGCACAATTTTGATGAAGCAGCACCTAGGCAAAGCCTGCTGATTGCCGAGTGCATGGAAGCCGGAAGCTTCGTTCCCCATTACATAGTCCGGACATAGCGGGCAGTGCTTCGGCGGCAGCCCCTCAGCGCAGCGCTCTGACACCAGCAGTGACCCGGAGAGCAGTAGCCTCAGGTAATACCGGTACACTGGTCCCCCGATGACTCCGCCATCTGCTAACACGCCTCAGAGTCAGGCAGAGAGACAGCAGCTGCTTCCTTTGTTACACTGACTCCTCCCACTGCTGTGTAACAGCTTCTACCCAGCAGCCACCACTGCCAGCATCTGCTGTATGGTGCTGTGTACCCGCTGTGCTGTCACATGGTATAGCCACCTACCTGCCATATACCCAGCAGCCACCACTGCCAGGTGCCAGCAGCTGCTGTATGGTGCTGTGTACCCGCTGTACTGTCACATGGTATAGCCACCTACCTGCCATATACCCAGCAGCCACCACTGCCAGGTACCAGCAGCTGCTGTATGGTGCTGTGTACACACTGTACTGTCACATGGTATAGCCACCTACCTGTCATATACCCAGCAGCCGCCACCACTGCCAGGTGTAAACAGCTGCTGTATGGTGCTGTGTATCCGCTGTACTGTCACATGGTATAGCCACCTACCTGCAATATACCCAGCAGCCATCACTGCCAGGTGCCAGCAGCTGCTGTATGATGTTGTGTACCCGCTCTGCTGTCACATGGTATAGCCACCTACCTGCCATATACCTAGCAGCCACCACTGCCAGGTGCCAGCAGCTGCTGTATGGTGCTGTGTACCCACTGTACTGTCACATGGTATAGCCACCTACCTGCCATATACCCAGCAGCCACCACTGCCAGGTGCCAGCAGCTGCTGTATGGTGCTGTGTACCCGCTGTACTGTCACATGGTATAGCCACCTACCTGCCATATACCCAGCAGCCACCACTGCCAGGTACCAGCAGCTGCTGTATGGTGCTGTGTACACACTGTACTGTCACATGGTATAGCCACCTACCTGTCATATACCCAGCAGCCGCCACCACTGCCAGGTGTAAACAGCTGCTGTATGGTGCTGTGTATCCGCTGTACTGTCACATGGTATAGCCACCTACCTGTCATATACCCAGCAGCCATCACTGCCAGGTGCCAGCAGCTGCTGTATGGTGCTGTGTACCTGCTGTACTGTCACATGGTATATGGCAGGTAAGGGATTTTACCATGTGACAGTACACAATAGTCCGGACATAGCGGGCAGTGCTGATGACAGCTCCTCAGCGCAACGCTCTGGCCCCCAGCAGTGACCTGGGGAGCCGCAGCCTTAAAATACTAAAAAGAGTAGAATTAGTAACAAGATATTATTTTGAAGTGTTAAAAAAGTGCTAAATTAAATATTACAGTGTGCCACCACGAAGAAGCCCGGTTACACCAACCTAGGGGCCCAATGCTCCAAACTCACCCATGAAAGTTTACTGACAGCCATTTTGTTATACAGTCTGTGAATGCTAGAGACTAACACTAGTTCAGCTGTGGGGAGGGAAAGTTTACAGTTAGATTTCTTCTGTGCCCGGAGTAGATGAGTGATGCGGCTCCCTCTATGTGGCAGAGACTATGGCAGCAAGTGACCTATATGGAGCTGACATTGTATTCCCTTCCCTAAGGAAACGTCACCTGAAGACCAACATGGAGGTCGAGGTCCTGGAACATATCCGGCACTCGCTACTGACTGACAGGAACAAAGACCTGATCATAGACAAGCTGCTGAGCCTCACCATGGAGATTATCTGTTTGCTGACGAGAGAGGTGAGAGGCGCTGAGCAGTGGCCGCCAGGAATTGTGGGTAGGAGCAGGCAGGTGCCCTCTGTGTGTGTCTCCTGCCTCTTATGGTTACAGCCATATATATACAGCACAACCTTTGTTACACAGAGATGGTGCAGAGCTGCTATCCCGCCTATATACAGCTGGGATTACTGTATGTGAGGAGATTACTGTATTATATACATAGGGCGGTGTCTTACATATTGGTGCTCTCATAGGATTTCATTGTTGTGAGAAAGTCAGGAGACCAGATGACCAACGCCAGCACCCCCCCTGTGCCAGACAGAAGCAGCCGCACGCGGAGCTCAAAAAGGGAGGCTCCACCTCATGCTCCAACAGAGGAGAGGAACCATGAGCGGATATTTCTGGCACCCACTGAGGTAAATCACGGAGAGATAGAATATTATTGTACATATAGCTGTGTATTTGTAGGGAAAACGCTGCTTTTTGTTATATAATAAATGCTATATGGCTTTTTGATTGGTCACTGATTTATGTTGTACTATAGTGTAACAATACTGATCTATCACTGGGCCCCTGGTGATTGGTCAGGGTGTACTCGGTAATTGATCCCTGACCCATCGTCTCCCATAGTGCCCTGCAGGGGAATGTATTACACTGTACTCCTAGGTGTGGCGGTAACTCATGTAACCAGCTCTCCTATGCTGCAGGTGCCTGGGAAGTGTAAGGATATGGAGGTCTCGTTCTCTGTGACAGAGTGGGACTATTCAGGCGGACACAAGGACGATGTAATGGACCCTCCGCATCTGCCTGACTCAGTGGGTAAGAGAACGTCTGTTAGGGGGTGTGTCTGTATCCTGCACCATCCAGTCACTTCTCTCCGCCCCTCTCCCGGGTGATTGGCTGTTACTGGAAGCTGCAGTTTGGGCCTAATTGGCCTCCATCACTTTGCATATGGGTCCGAAGTGACTGCCAATTCCAGCTGACATCTGACCACCGTCTATCGGATGTTGGGCTGGTGGAAGGTTGGATGACACCTTCTTCCCCCAGTGTCACTGGTCATGATGACCCTCGGGAGGTGACATCCCACCCAGATACACGTAACGGTGCAGGGCTGTTACTCCCGACACCTAGTGACAGGTCCTGTGCAGTGATATGTGCTGCTGTTATTACTAAGCATTGCTATATGGCTGTCATTGTCTGTTCTCCCCGCAGGTGAGTGTAGCTCTAGAAGCCCCCCAGGACGATGTGAGACACCTCTGTATTCCCGGCATCATATAAAGGAAGAGGACTGTATTCTCATAGAGGATGATCAGGTAGCGGGACTGGCTACATTATCTCTTCTGTATTATGTTACTGTCCTATCCTTATCCTGTGTATCCTTCTGGTATAGACGCTCGGTGTAATAATATCTCTGTCCTTGTATGACAGGATGAGCCGGGACACAGGATGTATCACCCGCAGTGTAAGGAAGAGCAGCCGATCCCTGATCCCAGCAGCTCAGGTGAGACGGCAGTGGGATTGGGTCACATGACTGAGAAATTGTGTGTGATTGTACCCTATATAAATAGCTAATTGCATTTATTTTATCATCTAAAATCGCTTTTAATTTACTGATATGCACTAAATCCCCAGAAACACTAGAGGTTATAGTAACTGATAGGACTCAGGGCTTTCAGAGAAATATCTTTGACTATATTCTCTTGTGTGTACACTCAGTATCGTTAATGATGCAATCTTTAGTGCATCATTAACGACCCCTGCTGTCAGCAGAACATGGTGGTCAATTTGACTATATAGGTAACAACCCACATGTTCAGCGGGTCCCTGTGACGTCACTGAACGATATAGTTTATTAACTATATTGGCAGTAGACGGGGTCGCCTAGTTTGTATGGGGCTTCAATATTACGCCTGTTAAGGATGTTTCCTTGCCAGAACTATATGTAGCTATAGAGCGGTCAGACTGCAGCAGTGTCAGAGCAGGTAATAATGTGCTGTACAGTGATAGATTATAGTGTTTATAGATGTCCTTATACAAATAAATAACTGTTTCACACAGTATGGATGCTGGAACCGTGGGATATAGAGGTGGCTGTAGGAGCGCGGGCACAGTGTGGATGCTGGAACCGTGGGGTATAGAGGGGGCTGTAGGAGCCCGGGCACAGTATAGAGGTGGCTGTAGAAGCGCGGGCACAGTGTGGATGCTGGGACTGTGGGGTATAGAGGTGGCTGTAGGAGCGAAGGCACAATGTGGATGCTGGAACCGTGGGGTATAGAGGTGGCTGTAGGAGCACGGGCACAATGTGGATGCTGGAACCGTGGGGTATAAAGGGGGCTGTAGGAGCGCGGGCACAGTGTGGATGCTGGAACCATGGGGTATAGATGTTGCTGTAGGAGCGCGGGCACAGTATAGATGCTGGAACCGTGGGGTATGGAGGTGGCTGTAGGAGCGCGGGCACAGTCTGGATGCTGGAACCGTGGGGTATAGAGGTCGCTGTACGCTTGCAGGCACAGTGTGGATGCTGGAACCGTGGGGTATAGAGGGGGCTGTAGGAGCACGGGCACCATGTGAATGCGGGAACTGTGGGGTATAGAGGTGGCTGTAGGAGCGCGTGCACAGTGTGGATGCTGGAACTGTAGGGTATAGAGGTGGCTGTAGGAGCGCGGGCACAGTCTGGATGCTGGAACCGTGGGGTATAGAGGGGGCTGTAGGAGTGCGGGCACAGTGTGGATGCTGGAACCGTGGGGTATAGAGGGGGCTGTAGGAGCGCGGGCACAGTGTGGATGCTGGAACCGTGGGGTATTGAGGTGGCTGTACGCTTGCGGGCACAGTGTGGATGCTGGAACCGTGGGGTAGAGGTGGCTGTAGGAGCGTGGGTGCAGTGTGGATGCTGGTACCGTGGGGTATAGAGGTGGCTGTAGGAGCGTAGGCACAGTGTGGATGCTGGAACCGTGGGGTATTGAGGTGGCTGTACGCTTGTGGGCACAGTGTGGATGCTGGAACCGTGGGGTATAGAGGTGGCTGTAGGAGCGTGGGTGCAGTGTGGATGCTGGTACCGTGGGGTATAGAGGTGGCTGTAGGAGCGTAGGCACAGTGTGGATGCTGGAACCGTGGGGTATTGAGGTGGCTGTACGCTTGCGGGCACAGTGTGGATGCTGGAACCGTGGGGTATAGAGGTGGCTGTAGGAGCGTGGGTGCAGTGTGGATGCTGGTACCGTGGGGTATAGAGGTGGCTGTAGGAGCGTGGATACAGTGTGGATGCTGGAACCGTGGGGGTATAGAGGCGACTATAGGAGGCGGGCACAGTATGGATGCTGGAACCGTTGGGTGTAGAGGTGGCTGTAGGAGCGCGGGCACAGTCTGGATGCTGGAACCGTGGGGTATAGAGGTGGCTGTAGGAGCGCGGGCACAGTGTGAATGCTGTAACCGTGGGGTATAGAGATGGTTGTAGGAGTGTGGGCACAGTGTGAATGCTGGAACCGTGGGGTATAGAGGTGGCTGTAGGAGTGCGGGCACAGTGTGAATGCTGGAACCATGGGGTATAGAGGTGGCTGTAGGAGTGCGGGCACAGTGTGAATGCTGGAACCGTGGGGTATGGAGGTGGCTGTAGGAGCGCGGGCACGTTAGAACACCCTGTACTTTGGCACCTATGGCAACATTAGATTATTATGTTACTGGTTGGTGCATCATTAGCGGCAGCTGCTGCCAGTGTTACAGCTGGTGACGCTGTGCTAGGAAGGGGGAACAGACCCCTGGACGGGTGACCCGGGTGCTGCCAGGCAGTCTTTCTGCATGATGCAGTGCTCCAAGGCTATGGCAGATACCTGTCTCTCCTCACACTGGATGTAGGGTGCTGTGGCGAGCTGCGCTCCTCACCCGGTCACTGGGCTGGCACACACAACTGACAGGAGAGCAACTGTACAGCTTCAGCCTATTTCCTGTCAGTGTAGCCCCAACTGACCTGTACATAGTATAACTGTACTTAATCTAAAGTAATATAAGTGAAAGTCTGTCCATGTAAGCGCTGTACATATGTATTTCTGTACCCATTCCTCGCAGGTGGGCGCAGTGCTAAAAATCCTGCAGACCTCTGTGAGACCCCTCTGTACTCTCCGGGCTATAGAGAGGAAGAGAACAGGACTGTATCACAGGAATATCAGGTAGAGGAATCTGGAACCTGCTGCGACATCTCCTTGTACAGATGAAGTCACGCTCATCTAGCCTGCCTATGGCGTTTGTCACCACAGCAGGCCGAGTCACACTGCAGCACAATAAATTGCACAGCTTGGCGTTTGGTGGAGGGCATTACCGGATGAGTGCAGTGCCAGCGATCAGCCACCAGATGTCGCTTTTTAAAATCACCACTGCTCATGCGTGGGATGTTTAATGCAAAGCTATAGCTAAATATTTCACATTGCGCAAGTCTCCATTGCAATGCACTGTAGCGGATGAACTACTTTACTGTTCTGTATGTTAGATAGACATTTTTCTCCGAAAATGCGTCTCATTGCGCTATTTATAACGGCTATGGGGCTATGTAAGCGAGTTTACAGTACGTTCTCCAAGAATGTGATGCGCTTTCATGTGAGACGCTCGTGCGTCCCAATCTCGGCAAATGGTGCACCAAGACGTTGTTGATGTGGCCTCGAGCACCTAGAAGGTGAACAAAATGGCTACCGGGTGTCAGCCAGGACTTCATGGACTCTGGAGCTAGCAGCATCTCATATGCAATAGCGTCTCATTTTCGATATGTGTGCGCAGTATACAGCGCGGTAATATTACAGTTATCATGGTGTACAGTACTGCTAGGGGACTTGGACACACACATTCAGTATTGTCTAGTAAGCCCAATTGACGACAGCACATGTGAAATACAGCTGGTTAATGCTGGCTGGTTAAACGCACACCCCTGGTCTGGGAGACTGCTCTTTTCACAGAGAAGGAGGTCGGCGTGAATGTCGGTCTGCCTAGGGAAGGCACTATAGAGTAAGCATGAGTTCTGCACAGTTCATTAAAGAGTTAACTACTACAGTATGCCGTGAATTGTGCGTATTGAGACTCACGGAAAGTTGTTTAGGGATAGTTTTTTTTTGTGTGTGTGTTCATAGTTATATTAAATATGTTTCAAAAATGTTTCAATAAAAGCAAAAAAATCTCTTCACTCTAAGAATCCAACCCGGGTCTCCAAGCATGGAGAGCGACACACTTATCCACTAGCAACTGGTGCTCTTCATGCCATCGGTTATGCTTACAGTATGCTGCATCGGCTACGGGAACTGCAGTACATTATGTTTATGAAATAATTTGCCTAGGGGACCCGGGCGCTCCACCTGAGAACTGTACATTATATGATCCATTTGCCAGAGCTTGTATTTAACTCTACTATACAGATGGAGCCAAAGCACCATTCACAGAGAATCTCATACACAAGCGTGTCCAATTCTCTGCGAATGGCGCGGCTCCATATGTACTGTACTGTATATCAATCCGCCGCTGGATTAGTGGAGCATTATCCACCCAGCGGTGGAGACGTGTATTGCATGCATATTGTGTGGCATGCCTCAATGTACCACAGTACGTCTGAGCGCCTTACAAGTGGCACACCATAACCCTCGCCTAGTGCGCAACTGCAATGGGTGAGCTTATGTACATCCGCTTCTCAAAGGGCAGAATGTTGTGTTATTCCCATGTCCCCGCCCTGTGTGTGAGTCCTATAGTCCTGTGTAACGTGTGGGTGGGACACGTATGTGACACATGTCCTTGTATGACAGGCTGAGCCGGGACCCGTGATCTATCACCAGCAGTGTAAGGAAGAGGCCGTTCATGCTGAGATCAGCCCAGGTGAGAGACGCAGAAGCTCTGGGGATACAATATTGCTGTATGGGGGGATATGTATATTACTGGGAATGTGGGGTATATGTTACGTTATATAAATGTCATCCCTGACCGATCCCTGGTCCCATCACAGTAAGTATAACCGTCTGTGTTTCCCGGTCGCTGGTGACTGCGGCGCTGCAGGAGAATGGACTATTAGAAGGGAGTTTGATTTGGTGGTTTTTATTTGCATGACTTTGGTTAAAAAATGTGTTTGTGCCGGCTGAGTTCTTCTTTTGCATTACCATTTATACAGATACATGTGTGTGCCCCTTTCCCATAGGTGGGTGTAATCCTACACATCCCGCAGACCCATATGAGACCCCTCTCTATACTCCGGGGTGTATGGGAGAAGAGAACAGGATGATCAGCCAGGATTATCAGGTAGAGGAACCCGGTCTGACATCTCCCAGCTCTGTTTCCTCACATGTCTCACAGTGAAAGATGTTGTGTTATTCCCGTGTCCCTGCCCTGTGTGTGTCCTATAGACTATGTCCTGTGTAACGTGTGGGTGGGACACGTATGTGACACATGTTCTTGTATGACAGGCTGTACCGGGAGACGGGATGTGTTACCAGCAATGTAAAGAAGAGGACATCCCTGCTGAGATCAGATCAGGTGAGAGAGGCTGACATACAAAGGATTTCCTGCAATACTGACAATATCGACGAGTGTAGCAGCATCCCCAATCCAGCGGGCGTAAGATGTAATATTTGGGGCTTATTGTCATACACAGGAGCTGAGGCCGGTGTAGAGCTGGATGCTGGTGACCATCGGGAGCTGCAGGAATTCCTCCCAGAATCCAGTGCAGGTCAGTGCTGCTCGCTCTCCTATAATGTGACTTATACCAGACTGTCCTATATCACATTGCCGGACAGAACGGGAGGCCATAGACTGTGCCTGGCGGCTGTTCTGGGTGTGAGCCAGTTCTGTAGCCCCTTGCTGCTTTGTTATATGTTGGGGAGGATTAGGACATGTAGTCGTCTGCACCCTTATTGGTGGTTTTTGTGCTCCTAGTTGCTTTGATGGGGAACAGGCCTCTGGGTGCCAGTAGCAGCATACAGTACTGTAGGAAGCTCATCCTCCCTATGTGACAGCAGTGGTGTCTCACTGTGATAGAGTGAGCGACCTGCCCAGAAAGTACCAGCAACTAACAGCAAGTGCATGGCCAAGTGTAATGGACAGGAAAGGGGTGGGGCTTTCCTATGGCACGTGTGTACATAAGGGCTGCTGGGTGTCTCCTTTCTTCCGCTCACCTGGCTGCATTGTGTAATATACTGACTTCGCTGAACCTGCGTCTGGTTCTCCAGTAATAAGTATTATGTGCTGATTTTAGCTTGTACGTGACCTTAGACAGGCTTAATCCCAGCAGATACTTCCTTCTCTGCAGCATATGAGCTTTGTTTATGAACTGTTCTTTACAGTGCAATAAATCTAGGGATGTTCGCAAAATGTCTTTCCCTGCTAAGGCTCCTTCAGATTTATTATCTCCGGTAACTCACTTAACATTGTACAAGCATTACAGGAGGATAATTAAATATTGCGTGCAGGAGATGCTGCTAGTGGTCTGAAAATATTTCTGGATATTTTTGGCATTCAGCAATGGCCAATTGCCATTCTACTAGATAACCAGCAACAAGCCAACCAATCGTTCATTTTGGAGCATGTGATAGGTGAAGGGCGAAAAAATGTTCACTCCGTCCAGAACTGTTTTATGCAAGTTATTTCTTACTGGAAAAGCAGCTAGAGAAACTGAAGAAAGAGATGAAACAAAGTGAGTTCACTATATATGTTGGATTTGTAAATTATTATTACTATTATTGCTTTGTCAGGACACAAAAGTGTGCAACCTATTGACATTGAAACATTACATTTTGGCTCTTGCTATTTTAGAGGTTTTACGCATCTTTCTTTCCAAATGACACCGATATTATTTTTTTTATATGGCGCCATAAAGGTTCTGCAGTGCCTAACAAAATACATAAACAAATGTGCAAAACAATTAACAACTATTTACAGTACAAGACAATGTAGGACAAGTATATGGCATATAAACATTGTTTCATCAGAGAACATGACAATTAAATAATCATAAGGGTGTCAGAAAACAAGGTTTAATAGCCTTTGAAAGGAGTATGTAAAAATGTCGGGTTATGGAAAATAACATGAGGTGAGAGGGCCCTGCTCTTGAGAGCTTACTTTCTGAAGAGGAGGGTCAGACAGGAGTGACTGAGAAAGGGGTAGAATCGAAGATGTAACAGAGGGTTAGGATGAGCGATAACTGGATATAATGTCAGGAAAAGGAAGGGTCAGATTGTTGAGGGTCTGTTGGGATGTGATGATCTAACATATGGAGTAAATTTTGCATGGAAGACTAGGAAAATGTTGATAGCCTCAATGCTATGATTAGTGATGGTCACCTTAGGAAGTAGCGATGGAGGTGCAGAGAGCGCTAAGGTAAGAGAGCAGGTGATGGTCAGAAAGAGGGAATGGGGAGTTAGAGAAGTCCGAAATAACACATCAGTAAGTAAAGACTAGATCAAGTGAGTTCCTGCTCTCGTGGGAGGGTGACTAGGTCCACTGGCAGAGAGGAGCGATGATGTCAGATCTCATTCTTACCCGTTAGAACTTTACAACAGTGCAGGTGATAGCGCAAAATTTAAATTTGATGAAAGCGTAGAAAGTGTCGTCCGTTAAAGAAATGAGATGGGGGGGAAGCAGCAGTAACTCAAACAGGGCTCTGAAGCTCATATAGGCCCTTATTCAGATCTGATTACAGTACAGATTTGTTTGGAAAATGGGCAAAACCATGTGCACTGCAGGTGAGGCAGATGTAACGTGCAGAGAGAGTTAAATTTGGGTGGGGTGTGTTGAAACTGAAATCTAAATTGCAGTGTGAAAATAATGCAGACAGTACTATTTACCCTGCACAGAAACAAAATAACTCACACAAATCTAACTCTCTCTATACATGTTACATCTGCCTCACCTGCAGTGCACATGGTTTTGCCCATTTTCCAAACAAATTTGTACTGCGATTAGATCTGAATAAGGGCCATAGTGCCTGATTCTGGTTCACTCACAAAGGCAAATTCCTTCTTAAAGGGACAAAAGCATGTGCACTGCAGGTGGGGAAGTTTAGGTGAACTCACGTTTGTTTGTTGAAAAATTAATGAATTTTGATCATCTTCCGTTTTCCTTTGGTTTAACGCTGATATAACGCTGAAGTTTTGCTTCAAATGTATCACACTTTGATAAATATGCACAGTATTGCTAATATGTGCACAGCTAGACTGGACAGCCTATACAGCCACAACCTTTGCGTAGCGCTCTTTGACCGCAAGTTGTCATCTCAAGTAGCGCATGACGCGACAACTTTGCGCACCACAGTGAAACAACATTGATAGTTGGGCAAGCTTAAAAGAATTGCAGACTGATATACCCCTCCACTGTGACTCAATCCCCTTAGTACAAAGTCACTTTGGTGTACTTAGGCTGCCCAGTATGTAATTGGAGAGGGTGTGGGAACCTCGTGAGTAGTGTGGCCAATCCCGGGATCAGGATCGGCGGGATCCCGGGATCTGGCCTAAAAAAGTCCATGATTTCAATCCCGGGATTGGAGAATCCAATCCCGGGATTTCGGGATTAGACTGCGCATGCGCAGTCTAATGCCGGGCAGCGTCTGAGCACTCGCTCAGACGCTGCCCGGCTGTTCCCGTAACCTGACCCGGCGTGCGGCCTGCGTAGCGTGACAGTAGAGGTCACGCTGCGCAGGCCACACGTCACCAGTGACCGCCTTCCCGCCTCTTCTCCGCCGCCCGCCAGCACGCCGGCCTGACTCCGCCCGCCTGCCCGCCTCTTCTCCGCCGCCCGCCTGCTTGCTGTCTTCTATGGAGGTGCACTTGCCGGGAGGCACCGTGCACCTCCAAACCCACTCCCGGCCGCCCGCCCGCACCCTAATGTAAGTAGATGTGCGGGTCGGCCGGGGTCGGTCCTATGCTAAAAATGTTGTTTTTTTTGGTGGGGATGACAATCCCGGGATCCCGGGAATCCCGGGATTGAGCATTTTTCAATCCCGGATCCCGGGATTGAAAAAATGCCCCGGGATTGGCATCCCTACTCGTGAGCGATCGGCATATGTGGCTACTTCCAAAAAATGTGGAAATACTCTTGTTAAGAAAAAAAAAAATTCTATGTAGAAGATCTTTGCCACTTATTACAAATGTGTCCATTTATATGCTTGCTGAATTGCGTATGTTACTGGGGCATTGTTGACCGTCTACTGATTTGAAAGGCCTATGTCTCAGTTTTTCTTTTCATTATAATAACTGCTTTTCTGTTTTGCAATCAGTAGTATTCAATACTCTACATCCATTTACTTGTACTGGCCTCTCAGGCCTCTGATCTGGTTCTTGGTCAATGGAAACGTTGTACGGGGTCATAGTTTATAAAACCCTTTGAGTGCCAGGTGAATTTGCAAAAAATAGGTGTGAAAATTTCCAACCAATCATTTATATTCATCATAATGACCTGTAATGTTACCTTATATAGGAAATAGAATCTTTTTTACTTATTTTTTTGCATACAATTTTGTATTTGAATTTATATAACAAATGTGAGCAACGCTGGGAGTTAAGCTGCCATCCTGTCTGCTAATGCTGTGCCACTATGTTTCATAAATGTCCTATATTATTTTATACACTGCCACATATTTATTTTTGCATCTGTTTTGTCGATCCATTTAGCTAATCAGTTCGCTAAAGCCTTAGGCCAATACTGATGAAAGCAATATTTGTGAACTCTGAGGTTCTCTGAATTGACTGGAAATGTAACGTTAATTATGTTTATAATACTGTAGGAACAAAATAGGTGCAAATGACAAGATTGTACATGGTTTTCATCAGTTTTAAAGAAATCCAAATAATTGACGATGGTTTATCAAAACGGAAAAACAAAAACACTGAGGGTGATTTTTACCAAGAGGAAGAAATAGGGTTCTGCACACATCTCACAATATATGTGTCAGTTATCACAATCGGCACAGTCTCCTTGTGCGTCCTAGTCTCCTTGCTTTGCGATTAACCTGCATTTTCGGCAAAAGATGCCCAACGCTTGCAGAGTTGTAAAAAACTGGGTAGAATGCTAAAGAAAACAAAAAATATTTGAAAGACACACCAAGCGATGAGATACAATATAATATTGTTAAATCCATTAGCGGTAGAGGTGTAATGTATGACCGCACCTCCCAGTGCTCTCAGAAGTAGCATTCCCCACCAATGATTGGTCGAAACCCTTTGGGTGAAACGTACATTGTCTGCCTACAATGTGGTGGACTCTATGCGCGGACTGGAATACTGGTACACAACTCCTGGTACTGGATGGCTTTCTGTTTAATCCACATAGTTCATTATTAATCCCCTTATCTTTAGTGGACTCTCATTAGGAACCTGAGTTGCGATAGGTCCGCAATGGCGATAAGCTAACAGGGAACTACTCAAATTTTTAAAATAGCTTTATTAGAAAAATCTAACTTTTTTTGATTTTAAAAATTGTTTAACACATTTTTATTGAAATGTGGAAGCCCCAAAAAATAAGTTTAAAACAAGACCTTGTTCAACTCTCTAGCTGCAAATAAAATTAGTTAAAACTAGTTATATCGTCCATTTTTATGCCTGTACAGTTTTAAAGGCATATCATTTAACAACCAGTTTACACATCCGCCTAATATTTTGAAGTTTTCTCCACACCCCAGGTATCAATTAATTGACCAAATTTCATTACAATCTGAAATGGTCAGTTTTGGATCCAGTCAAAGCGGGTATTCAATCTGTGCCACTAATTCGCCAGCGTTTACGACAGCGTAGTAGGATTTCCGTTTCGGCTTTCTTTAAAGTCGAATCCGAATGGTCGAAAACGGACGCTAATTGTCGAATTTGCGGCAGAGTCTGAGAATTTAGCATCCGTTTCCAACTAAAATGCTGTTTTTCCGACATTCGACAGTCGGAACATTGAATACCATCGGAATGGGTCAAAATACGGCCATGAATCCAACTGTCTGGAACATCCCGACAGTCGGATTGGGGATTGAATACCCCCAAGGACTTTTGATCCTTGACTGGTGCAGACCCAGAAATTGGAGTCTTGAAATGAGCTGGTTTGATGTAATTCCTGCAAATAGATTAATGGTGTGTACACACGTTAGATGTGCCTTAAGATCCTATCCACGATCTGATCAGATAGGATCGTGGATAGGATCTTAAGGCACATCCGATTTGCTTCCTATCTTGACTATATAGTGCAGATCTGCACTATATAGACAAGGCAGCCAAGACTTTCTAGCTTCCGATACATGAACGCGCATCGGGATCGGATCGGGATCGCAAGGGTTAAAACCCTTGCGATCTGCATCCGATGTTGATCCGATGCCGATCCGTTGTTGACGATATCGTCAACATCGGAAAGGAAATCGGACCGTGTGTACACAGCATAAGGGTAACTTAAACTACTACAGGGTAGTTGGCGCAGACCAGAACAGGGGCAGGGAGTATAACATTCTGGTGGTTTTTGCAAGGGACTGACACAAGGAGATGTGCAGGTCGTGGCCCCCTGACTGGGTCACCCAGCAGTAGCACTAGACTTTCAGAAGACAAGAGACTGGAAACTGGAGAATGTGGTTCATACAGTACATAGAGATCCATAGATTGGGAAGGCAGATTCTGGTATCGACTTGGAACTGAGAATTCCAATATTGGCGTAGAACCAATAGAGGTATTAATGCCCTGGAAACACTGGAGAAACAGCAAACTGGGACCAATGGTGCAAAATGTGACTGGAACAATTGGAGGAAGTATCGGACTGGCACCGATGGTGCAATGTCAGACTGGAACAGATGGAGCTAGTTAGTACGAAGGATGGAAACGGCACTGGCGTCACTAACCGGGTAGGACCTGCAGGAGCTCACTAGAGGCATGCAGCTCGGCTGCACTGACAGCTTAAAACTTCCTAGCTGGACCTTTTTAAACCTGTTGGAAAGCTGAGATTGGTTGTCTGCGATCAGCTGACCAACCATATGCCAGGATTGGTTAGTGCCTGGTCACATGAGAAGAAAGAAGATGGACCCAGACCTTTTGGGAGGTGATTCTTGTAAAACCCTGAAAGAACTTAACCAGTTTGAGCCTGGACCCCCTCCCGCCAGAATCCACCGCTCTGCCGTGCAAACAACGCTGCTGTAGCTGAACAGGTGAGCTCTGGGTCCTCCACTGTACACTCCCCTTAGCCATGACTCTATACAGTAATAGCGTAAGGGTGATTTTTTTTTTATGAGTGACTTATTTTTATGATGCCATCGGTTGAGCGGGGCACATCCTATACCAAATTAGAGCTCTTGGTCCATAGATTTGCAGACCCTAATTGTAATTGGCTGCTTTGTTTCAGAGTTAAGGTGCCCATACACTAGTAAGATTTATCTGCAGATCTGGCTGGTTGGAACAAAAACATGGTTATGGATGAATGACAGTTTGTCAGTTTTCCAGCATTTCCAAGCAAATGGTCAACTGTCATTTGCTCTCATCCATAACCAGGATTTTGTTCCAACAAGACAGATCTGCAGATAAATCTGCGTGTGTATGGCCACCTTTATATGGCAAAGCGTCACCAACCAATCACAATGTATCACCATTCAGCCTTTTGAAAATGTGACAGTTGGTCAACTCTGCCTGTGCCGGTGACCTGGAACATGCGACCCAGCAGTGGGGAGGCCGGACCCGGCGGTTTGCTGCTGCTGTAAGCCATGGGAGGAGATGATGGGAACAGTGAGGGGAGAGGGAAGATAATGCAATGTGTTCACAGAAAGCTGCTGGCTGGCCTGTACAGGACAATGAACCATACGTCTGCGGGTGCATAAATCCTTTTTTATTAAACCTATTATACTGCAGGATATGTTCCCATGAGAGGTTGTTAGTTAATGTGATATCACAGCAATATTAGGTCAATTTACCACTTATGTATACCAGACTATGGGGTCCAAAAACAACAGCATTGTGATCCTCGCACTATCACTAGCAGCATTATCTGGCTTGTTTTGTAAGAACGGTGGGAAATTGACCCCTGACCCCGTCTTCTGCCTAAATTGTATGTTTTCATATATTTTCTGTATTGTGTTCATAATTTTAGCTTTCAATCTCTCAAAATCATGTTACATACATCTAAAATACATATCCAAAATACGCCCATATCTTACAAAAAACACTACTAACACTAATCCATGCTCTCCTCATCTCCCGCATTGATTATTGCAATAGTCTCCTTATTGGCCTTCCCCAATACAGACTCTCACCACTACAGTCCATCATGAATGCAGCTACGAGGCTAATCTTCCTAGCCAGACGTTCATCATCTGCAAAGCTACTCTGTCAGTCACTTCATTGGTTACCTGTATTCTACCGTATTCAATACAAAATCCTTTTACTCACACACAAAGCCATAAACCAAACTACACCAACATACATATCTTCTCTTATCTCAAAATATCATCCAACACGACCTCTACGCTCCTCCCAAGATCTGCGTCTCTCATCCACACTCATTACTCGCTCCCATTCCCGATTGCAGGACTTTCTCCAGACTGGAAATATCTGTATTTAGGACATGTTATATGTATTCAACTTGCTGTGTGTGTTGTGTACTGTTACAGGTTCAGTCAGCGCCCTATCTCTCCTGGTGATGTCCAATAGAAATGTTGGGCACTTACGTTTTTCCATAGCAGTGCCTTTTTCTTGCTTTTCTGCACAGCATTCGGTCATGGCACATAAGCCGTGGTGAGAGTAGGGATGACCATTGATGATTCAAAATCATCGATGGTGTATGGCTGATGTTGAATACTTTTTCCTTCGATGGGGGGAACCAGATGGTTTTTATACATTGTTTCTTTTTTTTAATTTCATGGTTCTGCCCCGACAACCCCGAAGCCCCGCCCCCAGGTACTGATTGGACTATGGGCCAGTCAGTCAAAGAGAATGGATGACCATCGATACCTAAATGGCTCTCCATCACATAGTTTGTAACTAGCGATGGCTGGTGGCAGAATTCCCATAGATGGCGACTGCACCAATGGCCAACACTAGGTGACAGATTCTGGTATCGACTTGGAACTGAGAATTACAATATCGGCGTAGAACCAATAGAGGTATTAATGCCCTGGAAACACTGGAGAAATAGCAAACTGGGACCAATGGTGCAAAATGTGACTGGAACAATTGGAGGAAGTATCGGACTGGCACCGATGGTGCAATGTCAGACTGGAAACAGATGGAGCTAGTAAGTACGAAGAATGGAAACGGCACTGGCGTCACTGACCGGGTAGAATCTGCAGAAGCTCATTAGAGGTATACAGCTCGGCTGCACTGACAGCTTAAAACTTCCTAGCTGGACCTTTTTAAACCTGTTGGAAAGCTGAGATTGGTTGTCTGCGATCAGCTGACCAACCATATGCCAGGATTGGTTAGTGCCTGGTCACATGAGAAGAAAGAAGATGGACCCAGACCTGTTGGGAGGTGATTCTTGTAAAGCCCTGAAAGAACTTAACCAGTTTGAGCCTGGACCCCCTCCCGCCAGAATCCACCGCTCTGCCGTGCAAACAACGCTGCTGTAGCTGAACAGGTGAGCTCCGGGTCCTCCACTGTACACTCCCCTTAGCCATGACTCTATACAGTAATAGCGTAAGGGTGATTTTTTTTTTATGAGTGACTTATTTTTATGATGCCATCGGTTGAGCGGGGCACATCCTATACCAAATTAGAGCTCTTGGTCCATAGATTTGCAGACCCTAATTGTAATTGGCTGCTTTGTTTCAGAGTTAAGGTGCCCATACACTAGTAAGATTTATCTGCAGATCTGGCTGGTTGGAACAAAAACATGGTTATGGATGAATGACAGTTTGTCAGTTTTCCAGCATTTCCAAGTAAATGGTCAACTGTCATTTGCTCTCATCCATAACCAGGATTTTGTTCCAACCAGACAGATCTGCAGATAAATCTGCGTGTGTATGGACACCTTTATATGGCAAAGCGTCACCAACCAATCACAATGTATCACCATTCAGCCTTTTGAAAATGTGACAGTTGGTCAACTCTGCCTGTGCCGGTGACCTGGAACATGCGACCCAGCAGTGGGGAGGCCGGACCCGGCGGTTTGCTGCTGCTGTAAGCCATGGGAGGAGATGATGGGAACAGTGAGGGGAGAGGGAAGATAATGCAATGTGTTCACAGAAAGCTGCTGGCTGGCCTGTACAGGACAATGAACCATACGTCTGCGGGTGCATAAATCCTTTTTTATTAAACCTATTATACTGCAGGATATGTTCCCATGAGAGGTTGTTAGTTAATGTGATATCACAGCAATATTAGGTCAATTTACCACTTATGTATACCAGACTATGGGGTCCAAAAACAACAGCATTGTGATCCTCGCACTATCACTAGCAGCATTATCTGGCTTGTTTTGTAAGAACGGTGGGAAATTGACCCCTGACCCCGTCTTCTGCCTAAATTGTATGTTTTCATATATTTTCTGTATTGTGTTCATAATTTTAGCTTTCAATCTCTCAAAATCATGTTACATACATCTAAAATACATATCCAAAATACGCCCATATCTTACAAAAAACACTACTAACACTAATCCATGCTCTCCTCATCTCCCGCATTGATTATTGCAATAGTCTCCTTATTGGCCTTCCCCAATACAGACTCTCACCACTACAGTCCATCATGAATGCAGCTACGAGGCTAATCTTCCTAGCCAGACGTTCATCATCTGCAAAGCTACTCTGTCAGTCACTTCATTGGTTACCTGTATTCTACCGTATTCAATACAAAATCCTTTTACTCACACACAAAGCCATAAACCAAACTACACCAACATACATATCTTCTCTTATCTCAAAATATCATCCAACACGACCTCTACGCTCCTCCCAAGATCTGCGTCTCTCATCCACACTCATTACTCGCTCCCATTCCCGATTGCAGGACTTTCTCCAGACTGGAAATATCTGTATTTAGAACATGTTACATGTGTGTCTGTGTATATCCAACTTGCTGTGTGTGTTGTGTACTGTTACAGGTTCAGTCAGCGCCCTATCTCTCCTGGTGATGTCCAATAGAAATGTTGGGCACTTACGTTTTTCCATAGCAGTGCCTTTTTCTTGCTTTTCTGCACAGCATTCGGTCATGGCACATAAGCCGTGGTGAGAGTAGGGATGACCATTGATGATTCAAAATCATCGATGGTGTATGGCTGATGTTGAATACTTTTTCCTTCGATGGGGGGAACCAGATGGTTTTTATACATTGTTTCTTTTTTTTAATTTCATGGTTCTGCCCCGACAACCCCGAAGCCCCGCCCCCAGGTACTGATTGGACTATGGGCCAGTCAGTCAAAGAGAATGGATGACCATCGATACCTAAATGGCTCTCCATCACATAGTTTGTAACTAGCGATGGCTGGTGGCAGAATTCCCATAGATGGCGACTGCACCAATGGCCAACACTAGGTGACAGATTCTGGTATCGACTTGGAACTGAGAATTACAATATCGGCGTAGAACCAATAGAGGTATTAATGCCCTGGAAACACTGGAGAAATAGCAAACTGGGACCAATGGTGCAAAATGTGACTGGAACAATTGGAGGAAGTATCGGACTGGCACCGATGGTGCAATGTCAGACTGGAAACAGATGGAGCTAGTAAGTACGAAGAATGGAAACGGCACTGGCGTCACTGACCGGGTAGAATCTGCAGAAGCTCATTAGAGGTATACAGCTCGGCTGCACTGACAGCTTAAAACTTCCTAGCTGGACCTTTTTAAACCTGTTGGAAAGCTGAGATTGGTTGTCTGCGATCAGCTGACCAACCATATGCCAGGATTGGTTAGTGCCTGGTCACATGAGAAGAAAGAAGATGGACCCAGACCTGTTGGGAGGTGATTCTTGTAAAGCCCTGAAAGAACTTAACCAGTTTGAGCCTGGACCCCCTCCCGCCAGAATCCACCGCTCTGCCGTGCAAACAACGCTGCTGTAGCTGAACAGGTGAGCTCCGGGTCCTCCACTGTACACTCCCCTTAGCCATGACTCTATACAGTAATAGCGTAAGGGTGATTTTTTTTTTATGAGTGACTTATTTTTATGATGCCATCGGTTGAGCGGGGCACATCCTATACCAAATTAGAGCTCTTGGTCCATAGATTTGCAGACCCTAATTGTAATTGGCTGCTTTGTTTCAGAGTTAAGGTGCCCATACACTAGTAAGATTTATCTGCAGATCTGGCTGGTTGGAACAAAAACATGGTTATGGATGAATGACAGTTTGTCAGTTTTCCAGCATTTCCAAGTAAATGGTCAACTGTCATTTGCTCTCATCCATAACCAGGATTTTGTTCCAACCAGACAGATCTGCAGATAAATCTGCGTGTGTATGGACACCTTTATATGGCAAAGCGTCACCAACCAATCACAATGTATCACCATTCAGCCTTTTGAAAATGTGACAGTTGGTCAACTCTGCCTGTGCCGGTGACCTGGAACATGCGACCCAGCAGTGGGGAGGCCGGACCCGGCGGTTTGCTGCTGCTGTAAGCCATGGGAGGAGATGATGGGAACAGTGAGGGGAGAGGGAAGATAATGCAATGTGTTCACAGAAAGCTGCTGGCTGGCCTATACAGGACAATGAACCATACGTCTGAGGGTGCAGAAATCCTTTTTATTAAACCTATTATACTGCAGGATATGTTCCCATGAGAGGTTGTTAGTTACTGTGATATCACAGCAATATTAGGTCAATTTACCACTTATGTATACCAGACTATGGGGTCCAAAAACAACAGCATTGTGATCCTCGCACTATCACTAGCAGCATTATCTGGCTTGTTTGTAAGAACGGTGGAAAATTGACCCCTGACCCCGTCTTCTGCCTAAATTGTATATGTTCATATATTTTCTGTATTGTGTTCATAATTTTAGCATTCAATCTCTCAAAATCATGTTACATCCATCTAAAATACATATCCAAAATACGCCCATATCTTACAAAAAACACTACTAACACTAATCCATGCTCTCATCATCTCACACATTGATTATTGCAATAGTCTCCTTATTGGCCTTCCCCAATACAGACTCTCATCACTACAGTCCATTATGAATGCAGCTGCGAGGCTGATCTTCCTAGCCAGACGTTCATCGTCTGCAAAGCTACTCTGTCAGTCACTTCATTGGTTACCTGTATTCTACCGTATTCAATACAAAATCCTTTTACTTACACACAAAGCCATAAACCAAACTACACCAACATACATCTCTTCTCAAAATATCATCCAACACGACCTCTACGCTCCTCCCAAGATCTGCGTCTCTCATCCACACTCATTACTCGCTCCCATTCCCGATTGCAGGACTTTCTCCAGACTGGAAATATCTGTATTTAGGACATGTTCTATGTGTGTATATATCCAACTTGCTGTGTGTGTTGTGTACTGTTACAGGTTCAGTCAGCGCCCTATCTCTCCTGGTGATGTCCAATAGAAATGTTGGGCACTTACGTTTTTCCATAGCAGTGCCTTTTTCTTGCTTTTCTGCACAGCATTCGGTCATGGCACATAAGCCGTGGTGAGAGTAGGGATGACCATCGATGATTCAAAATCATCGATGGTGTATGGCCGATGTCGAATACTTTTTCCTTCGATGGGGGGAACCAGATGGTTTTTATACATTGTTTCTTTTTTTTATTTCATGGTTCTGCCCCGACAACCCCGAAGCCCCGCCCCCAGGTTCTGATTGGACTATGGGCCAGTCAGTCAAAGAGAATGGATGACCATCGATACCTAAATGGCTCTCCATCACATAGTTTGTAACTAGCGATGGCTGGTGGCAGAATTCCCATCGATGGCGACTGCACCAATGGCCAACACTAGGTGACAGAGGCTTATCCTGTTAGTGGAACATCCTGCGTTCACACAGGACCTGATTCCAAGCCACAAGGGGTGCCTGTGATCAGATTTTTTTGGGTTCTACGCCTGTGTGAAAGTTCTAAAAACCACAGCTCCTGCATTACACAATGTGTACACACAAAAGTGCTGCTGTCATTGAGATGCCCGGAAAGAAAAAGGTCTTGGGAAAAGATCTGGATATTCCCGGGCGGTTACTGGGAGCTGTCTAAACAGACGCATGACGAAGGTCTTGGGAAAAGATCTGGATATTCCCGGGTGGTTACTGGGAGCTGTCTAAACAGACGCATGACGAAGGTCTTGGGAAAAGATCTGGATATTCCCGGGCGGTTACTGGGAGCTGTCTAAACAGACGCATGACGATGGGATTTGTTCTGGGAGAGTCACTGAAGTGTTTATGTACTCATACGCACAATCACTCACATTGGAGACCTCATTCTGTGATACAACGTCCATCAAAGAAGGCCCATTGCAGAAATGATAACTTTCGGAGCTCACTCTTCCTTCACTGAACATTGGCAGCGCCGTCTTATTCTTTTTGTATGTTTAGATGTCTTTAATTATTTGGCCAAAGAATGGTGGTTTTCCAAAAGTGCAGACGGCAGGATGAAAATGCACCCATTTCGAGTATAGGAGGAGACCCAATCTCCACCATTGTCGAGGTAGAAAAGCCTTTTCAAAGCATCTTTCTCTCCTACACCAAAGGGATTGGCAAAATGAATGCCTTTTTCATTTGCCGTTCCCGGTGCAGTGTCGGTGCACAGATATTCTTAATCTGCTCTTGCCCAATAACCTAAGCACCCACCATTTCTACAAATCTTCTCCGTCATTTGTCGGAACACCTGTATTGACCCTGCCATCTTGGCTCTCAAATGCGTTGTGTAACATGTAAATAGACTTTTATAACTGTATAAGAGCAATGTCCTTGAGTAACAGCCATTGTATTGGCTGAAGTAGTAATTATGACAGCCTATCAGTACATCAAATAACGGTGACCTCACTGAGACAAGATGGCCGCTATGTGGGCTGAATGGAAACACAAAGTGCATCCCTCCTGACCTTTGATAAAACTCAATATATTTGATATCTTCTACTTTATCTTTCTCCCTGCCCTGCTTCCACCTATGCATGTTTAAATAATTTGGTATTTCATAGTAAATTGGGGCTTAGACCATTTTAATTATGTAGTTTGTTGTTCTAGATCTGGTAACTATAATTAGTATTCACCTTCCGGTCCTTACAGCAAAGCTGTGCAAAAACAAATCCTTACACTGCAAAACATTGTATAGCATGGGGTACCAGCTACAGTATATATAGCTACTGCTGCACATGCAGTCATAGTATTCACAAGGCTGGTTTGCATTGCGGAGAAGCTGAGTGTAAGCGCTTGTTATTTCCCCTTTCTGATATGCCATCTAAAGACGAGGAGCAGACTGGTTACACAGAAGCACTGAACGAGGAGGAATTAGCTGTGTATTAGGATGAGATGTGTAAGACTCTAATGAATAAGTGGCTCTGTAGAGCCCTTTTGGAGAGTGTGACAGTGAGAGGTTGTGAGTTCCAGTGGTGAGGGGAAGTGTCGGAGGTGGAAGTTGGAGGTAGTAATCAGCTAGGAGCAGCGTAGTCAGTCTTTGACTGAAGGTGGGGAGGAATGTAGAGGGAGGTGGGTATCTGGAGAATAGATCTACGATGTCTAGGGTAAAAAAGGCCAACTTGACAATGGTCGACTTACAAATTTTTTTTTTTTTGACCAACACTTCCTTGAATTTACTATATATGTGGATTATGATTGAGATATTAACCAGTGACAAGCGCAGCATAAGAGGAGTAAGCCACCTTGTCCGAAGTGTGGAATGTGTACTGTTCTACCGATGGTGGTCACCTACATTACCAAACCCATTTGACCCAAAAACTGAACAAATTCAGTTTTGTCGACCGCTGTTATGTTCACCTTTTATCTGGTAACCTTTTGTACCTGTCCGTGTATTTACTATCGCTCTAAATAAGTGTTCATTCTAGCACCCGCTAACTTTAAAGACCCCTGCAGTTCCTCTTCCCTGCCTGGGGTGTCGCTGTCTGCTGTAGTGCTTTTAGCACAGTGTGGTCTGTATATCAGCACTGATATGCAAACCAGACCTGTGCTAGAAACACCACAGCAGACAGCGACACCCAAGGCAGGGAAGAGGAACTGCAGGGGTCTTCAAAGATAGCGGGTGCTAGAATGAACACTATAAATACTGTTGGTCTTCTATAACACACCCTCGTAGATGTAGAATGTGGTCTGAGCGGGGGAGGGGGGGCTCATGTTGCTAATGGCGGCTGCAGTGAAGCAAGGGGGTTAACCCCTTCAGCCCCCAGGCCACATTGGACAAAGGGCACTTGGTGATTAAATTTTTTTTTAAAATTAAGTGGCGCGAGGCACTGAGTGTGTTAAATTTGTATTTTATATTGTGTATCCCCCTCCGGCGACTACAGTGTCCTTCAGGTGTCACCTCATGCATCGGGGAAGAGTGGGAGCCACCGGCAGGGCACGGGTGTGATGCAGCCATGGACCACTGCCGGAAGGCAGCAGGCTGGAGGACCGGGATAGTTCAACAGGGTTCAGTCAACAGGCTTAAGAAGCCCCTGGGCTGCAGGGCTAAGGGAGTCCAGCACTGAGCGCTGGGCACGGTAAATGCATAAATATATTTTAAACGTAAATATGCGGCACTGAGATAGGAACACAGGTCCTAGGCTGCTGTGGGGAAAACCCTTCACAGTCAAATGTATTTAAATGTAGCAATATATGTAATGTGCGCCTTCCCAGGTAGCCTCCAAGCTGAAAGCTGCAGGGGAGGTAGCAGGGAAGATCAGCTGAGTGTTTTCCTGGAGCTCTCCCTCCGTGGGCAAGAGACCCTGGCCGGGTATCAGGGCTACCCATCCCTTGTGTTAAATTTGGCTAGAGATGTTCAGGTGGTCCCCTGGCAGGAAGTGTGTTTAGGTGACAACACCCCCCCTCAGCCAGACAGCCCGGAACCGCTGTGCCTAACACCCCAAATGGGCTGTGACTCAGGAGTAACCACTCCCCTCTGTCCATAGAGGACAATGGTGGGCATGTACATGCTTACCTCATGCACAGCTCAGGCACTTAATGTAATTGGTTGGAAACAACAGGATGGGGCTTACCCCCTGTGGGGGGTGTATTGTGTATTGGAGTAAAATAAAAGGAGGACTATGGCCCCGTGTAAAGGCCCCCATACATTAGGCCGACTTGTCCTTAGGACAAGTCGGACCCAATTCTCCTGTGAGCCGCCCGGCAGCTCCCCGGGAGGCTCACATACAATGTGTCACTTGATAAGCCAAATTTATATGTGATAAATCGCTTGCGATTTACCACATGTAACGAGAGGCAGGCGGTGAGGGGCAGGGGGGGCGCCGGTGATCATCAGGGGAGAGTAGTGGGGCGGGCGGAGGGTCCCTGAGCACTTAGCTGGGCGGGCAGAGGGATCAGGGAGCTGGGCAGAGGAGGAAGAAGCTGCAGGAGCAGGGGGGGCGGCGCAGAGTACCAGGAAGCTGGGCAGGAGAAGACGCTGCCGGGCAGCGGCGCGGCGGAATTCGGGAGCAGAACACTTAAAAAAAAAAAAAACCATAAAAAAGCATAGGAAGCCATTGATTGGCTGAGACCTCTCTCAGCCAATTAGCGATTGGCTGAGAGAGGTCTCAGCCAATCAATGGCTTCCTATGCGTTTGTATGTTTTTTTTTTAAGTGTTCTGCTCCCGGTGCCACTCGCGCTGCAGCGTCTTCTCCTGCCCAGCTTCCTGGTACTCTGCGCTGCCCCCGCTGACTGCAGCTTCTTCCTCCTCTGCCCGGCTCCCTGATCCCTCGGCTCTGGTAGGTCACCCCGCCAGCTGCAGTCCCCGCACGGCTCCGGGCAGCACATAAGATTTAGAAAATCTTATGTGCAGCCCGTCCGACCTGCCGACTCCAATCCGATGCGCACGGGGCCGCGCATCGGGTCGGAGGTCATGTCTCCATATGCGATTTGGCCCGATTTTAAAGTCGTGCCCAAATCGCATAGTGTATGGGGGCCTTAAGTTCTACATCTGCTTGTATCATCTTGCTGTAAACATCTTCTTGTATGCTGTGCCTCCTAAGGGATAGGAGAGGGTGTTTTTCAAGACTTATATTTGACCAAATAAACTCCATTGCTTCAAGATGACCACTTCATCTTGTGACCAGCGGGGCTATGCCAAACATAGCCCCGTTCTCTGCCTGTTCTTCTATGAGTTCAGTACCTCCAAGTTCTGCTCTCTGCCAGCTACTACTGTAATAAGGGGCCTGGTCCATGGTCAGTGACCAGTGGGGGAAAACAGCTGACACCAGCCAGGTGTGTCAGCAGCTTGTCAACCCATACACCGCAGCAAGCAGTAGGTGCTAGTGTGTAGACCTGAGCAAGTAACCCGTGGTTCCAGGCACCACATGGTAGGATTGTGGTGATTGCATCAATATTCCCGCCCACTGCATAGAGGGTGGAGTCAGTAACAGGCGGTTATACGGTAACAGGGAATCCCCTATTGGCCAGGTTAAGTGAGACTAAGATCCCTGTCTGTGACAGCCAAAGGTGTAGCCAGAGGGAGGGCAGGCGTTCGGTCACATAGAGGTTTGGCTGAGGACTTTATGGATGAGTGACAGAAGACCGAGTTACCTTCAGAAGGGAAAGGTGGAGGCAGATGCAGTACGCTTGGGGCGAAGATAATCTGGGCAGTAGCATTTAAGACAGACTGGAGAGGAGACACGGAGGCCAGATACGCGGAGGTTACAGTAGTCCAGTCTAGAGATGACCACTGATTGCATGAGGGTCGTTCGTTTCCACAGCTCTGTGCATGGTCTATTCCAGTCCTGTGTAGAGATGTTTGGGTTGGATTTTACCCATATTTACACTGATCTCAAAGCGGGATCTTATTGGCTATAGGATGTCACATGTTTTGGATAGCCAATCTGAGTAAATCCAGATAAAACGGAACCCAAACATCTCTAGTTCTGTGTGGTTTATCTAATCTCTATGTGATCCCATGTTCTACAATTTTAGACACTGTATAGAGGTGCAAACTGCCCATGCATATTTCTCTGGACCATCTCCGTCACAGAGGTGATGAATAATTAGATAAAATGCGTTTTTCCACCCAAAATGACTGAATGGGCTCTCTCTCCCTCATAAACACAGGACCGGACCCTGAGCTCCTGGCTGGTATAATCCAGTCATCTTTGGACAGATCTCTTGTCCATCGCCCAGTGGTCCTCCCCTCAGCCTCCTGCAGGGGCCAATAGTCACTTTGCTCCAGAAAGCTATTATTAAATCATCCTTTGGAGTCTTGTTCAGACACTCAATTCCAAACTCAAGGCCACCAACACATTTGTGATATTAACACCCAAAATCTGCGTTGTGCCTATGTGTAACCCTGCATAATATTATCACACATAATGAGGCGACCCATCCGCTGATGTACAGAGGGTTTATCTCAGTACTTTTGTCCCCAACAGGTCCGCACGCCTCCTCACACTATCCTGAGATGACGCATCAGTGCTTGGAGTGTCAGCAATGTTTCCCTAATCATTCAGCCCTCGTCACCCATCAGCAAACGCATAGCGCCAGTAATCGGTATATATGCTCCATCTGCGGAGTGTGTGTCAGCTCCAAACTGGCTCTTACCGCCCACCAGCGATGTCACACCGAGGACAGACTGTTTCATTGTGACAGTGGAAAATCCTTTCCTCAGACGTCAAATCTCCTGTCATATAGGAGGACCCAAACCGGGGAGAAACCATTTTCCTGTCCGGAATGTGGGAGTTGTTTTACCAGAAGATTTGCCCTAACTATGCACCAGCGTATTCACTCTGGCGTGAAGCCCTTTAAGTGCACGGACTGTGCCAAATGCTTTGTCCAGAAATCCGACCTTGTGAAGCATCGGCGCACTCACACCGGGGAGAGGCCGTTCACGTGTCCTCAGTGTGGACGCTGCTTTTCCCAGAGTTCCGTTCTTGCTCGTCACCAGAGAACTCACACTAGGGGGAAATCTTTTGTGTTCTAACTGATTGTGTCCCCATCAGATTATTCTGCAGTTGCATTGTCCAACCAGATAATCCCGGGCATTGCGCAAAAGTATCGGGGTGATGTCACACAATCCACACCGTTCTGTGACACAGTGACTTCTGAGTGTTAGTTCTTTATATTCCAATGATAACCGCTCCAGCACAGGAGCGGTCTCTGTCATCCAGATTTAGATTCTCTGTTTAAATAATCCTGAATAAATTCGCTATTTATTAGGAATTACAAGTTGAAGTTGACTTAGTTTCTGTTCTGCTGGATGGGGTACTTGGGACATAGAGGGTCCTGCAGCTTGTTACATCAAGTACAGATGTGTAAATTATTGCATGATTGTAAAACACTTGTTAAATTAGATTATGTAGCAGAACAATAAGGAATGCAGCATCCCCCACAAAGACCCTGGTTTCAACTGGGACACAGCAACTAAGTAAGTGCACATTTACCTTTTTAAAATACTTGTGTCACACTTTACACTTGATATTGCACAGCACAGGCCCCCAAACCACATAGCACATATTAATGCATTGTTATTGTTTTCGCTGTGCCCAGAGCTCAGTACTGGGCTCCCTCCACACTGCAGACCTGGAACCTGGGCTGTTCCTTATGTCCCCCAGCATGCAGCACACACACATTCCCGCAGCCTCATCACCACGCTGGGAGCCAGTTGCTCCGGCCTCCTTGCGGGTGGCTCTTCTGGTACAGATATGTCCCTATGCATCTTTGCTGCAGTCACACCAAACAGCAAAGCATTGTGACTAGGACGCACATGGAGATTGTGCTGAGATATGACACACATGTATATCTGTGTGCGACTGAGTCTCTGTACGCACTGTGCTACCATGTTGCAGCCGCATCTTTTATCAAATACAACTTCTGTTATTTTCCATATATAGACTCAGTCACACTCTATATACAAATGTCAGTCGTGTAAATTCTAGTATACAGGGACAAGTCTTTTCTCAGCATCAAATCTAATTTTATTTGTCATACAAAGTCATACATAGTACAATATGTAGTGAAATGCTCATTATACAACTTTCCTACATTGCGTTACGATAAATAGATCGGCTGGGGAAGAGTGTAGAAAGAGAATGTGTGGGGTAGGTCTAGAAGAAAGAAAGTAAGTCCCGGTACTAGGAGGTCTGGTTGAGGGCTCTAATGGCCTGCGGGAAGAAGCTCCTTCTCATTCGCTCTGTGTTTGCCTTCAATGATCGGTAGCGTTTCCCTGACCGCAACAGAGAAAAGAGTCCATTGTTGGGATGGCTGAGGTCCTTCATTATCTTCCTGGCTTTGGTCCAGCATCGCTTGCTGTATATAGTGTCCAGGTCTGGAAGCTTGATACGGATGGTACACCGATCGCACAACCCTCTGGAGAGCTTGTCTGTCTTTTTTGGTGCTGTTGCCAAACCAGGCCGTGATATTTCCTGTCAGGATGCTCTCAATGGTGCAGGAATATAAATTCTTTAGTACCCTTGAGGATAGTCTAAAGTCCTTCAGTCGTCTAAGATGCCGGGCCTTCTTCGCCAGGGAGTTAACATGATAGGACCATGTCAGGTCCTGCGTGATGTAGACACCTAGGTACCTGAAACTGTCTACTCTCTCCACTGAGGTCCTGTCGATGGTCAGAGGCTGGTAGATCCTCTCCTGCTTTGTGCTGAAGTCCACATTAGCTCCTTAGTTTTGCTGATGTTCAGGTAGAGATTGTTGACCTGGCACCAATATTCCAGGTTGCCAACCTCCTTTAGGTAGGCTGTCTCATCGTTGCTAGAGATGAGGCCCACCACCAGAGTGTCGTCTGCAAACTTAATGATGTTGGTGGAGTTTGAAGTGGCCACACAGTTGTAAGTATATAGAGAGTACAGCAGAGGGCTCAGAACACAGCCTCGCTGTGTGGGACCTGTAATATATCCAGCAATGGAGTAGTAAACTTTTACTGGTGGTCTTCTGGGATTCAGTATACATGACCAGCGGGTGGGATTGTCCTTCCACTGAACAGGATTCCGACAGACTGGGCAAGCGTCATCTTGGATTAGTCTTTCCCGTTGCCAAATTCCATAGGGCAAGAGTGGCCAAACCTGTCCTCAAGATCTACCAGCAGTTCATGTATATCAGACAGCCTGTGGATATATAGTAGGAATGAATGCAGCAGGTTTAAAAATGTGACAGTTAGTAATGACTGCACCTGTGCACCAGCTAGGTAATCTGGGAAATGTGACAGTTAGTAATGACTGCACCTGTACACCAGCTAGGTGGTCTGAGGAACGTGACAGCTAGTAATGACTGGGAAATGTGACAGTAATGACTACAGCTGTGCACCAGTTAGGTGATGTGGGAAATGTGACAGCTAGTAATGACTGCACCTGTGCACCAGCTAGGTGGTCTGGGGAAATGTGACAGTTAGTAATGGCTACGGCTGTGCACGAGCTAGTTGGTCTGGGAAATGTGACTGTTAGTAATGAATTGACCTGTGCACCAGCTAGGTGATCTGGGAAATGTGACAGCTAGTAATGACTGCACCTGTGCACCAGCTAGGTGGTCTGGGTAATGTGACAGTTAGTAATGACTGCACCTGTGCACCAGCTAGGCTCTCTGGGAAACGTGACAGTAATGACTACCCCTGTGCACCAGCTAGGTGATCTGGGGAATGTGACGGTTAGTAATGACTGCACCTGTGCCCCAGCTAGGTGGTCTGGGAAATGTGACAGTTAGTAATGACTGCACCTGTGCACCAGCTAGGCTCTCTGGGAAACGTGACAATAATGACTACCCCTGTGCACCAGCTAGGTGGTCTGGGAAATGTAACAGCTAGTAATGACTACACCTGTGCACCAACTAGGTGCTTTGGAAAACAGGGACCGTTGGTAGATCTCGAGGACCGGTTGGCCACCCCTGGTATAAGGCATATCCTTGAGATGGGGATGTTTGCATAGCGGCCTCTTACATTTCCCCCCATGTCTGTAAGCCCACAGCCGGCCATAATCCAGCGCTCCGTCCCTCTGCTGCCTCCACTCTGATCCACAGCCCACACGCCGTTATATCTGCCAGTGCTGGGACTGCTGGTCCTGTATGTGGGGCAAGATGCGCTGCCCCCCCCCCCCCCCCCCACTGTTGGCAGCAAGTGAAACTACATCTACTAGCTTTCGACGCATTTGCTTAGAGCGGGCTTACACCGCCATCTGTTGTCAGCAAATGAAACTACATCTACTAGCTTTCGATGCATTAGCTTCGTGTGGGCTTACTAATGACTTGATTGTATATGGTACTGAATTCATCCAATAATATATGATAACTATATGGTGCACGTGTATAACTGCACAGAATGTCTCACACATGATGACGCGACCCATCCGCTGATGTTTATCTCAGTACTTTTGTCCCCAACAGGTCTGCACGCCTCCTCACACTATCCTGAGATGACGCATCAGTGCTCGGAGTGTCAGCAATGTTTCCCTAATCATTCAGCCCTCGTCACCCACCAGCAGACGCATAGCGCCAGTAATCTGTATATATGCTCCGTCTGTGGGGTGAGTGTCAGCTCCAAACTGGCTCTTACCGCCCACCAGCGATCTCACACCGAGGGAAAACGTTTTCACTGCTCTTTCTGTGGGAAATCCTTTCATCTGTGGTCCCGCCTCCTGTTGCACAAGAGGACTCACACTGGAGAGCGGCCATTTGCCTGCCAGGAGTGCGGGAGATGTTTTACCGACCGATCTGCCCTTACTAAGCACCAGCGGATTCACTCCGGCGAGCGGCTGTATGAGTGCTCGGAATGTGGAAAATGTTTTGACAATAAAAGCAACCTTGCCCAGCATCAGCGCACTCACACCGGGGAGCGGCCATATTCATGCATGGTGTGCGGCAGTTGTTTTAAACTCCGGTCTACCCTTACTAAGCACCAGCGGATCCATTCCGGCGAGAAGCCGTTTCAGTGCACGGTGTGCAACAAATGCTTTATCCAGAGATCCGACCTTGTCAGGCATCAGCGCACTCACACCGGGGAGAGGCCGTACGAGTGCTCTCAGTGTGGACGCTGCTTTTCATTGAGCTCACATCTTGCTCGACATCTTCAGAGAGTTCACAACGGTTTAGGGTAAACTGCCCGTCACATACATAATAAGGTTTGCTTATAAACTGGAAAGAAAAAAGTGGACATCCTTTACCGCCGGATGCATTATAAGGAGCCGGGCTGTGTTGTGTGGTCCTCCGTCTGGTAGAGGGCGCTGTGTCTAGTTATGGATCCATATAATAATGTACATAGTGGATACAGTGATACCATTACATGAATTACTTCTTGGTCTGTGTTATATTGGGGATGGGACGGGTCATCGGGACAGTAGGATGAGGCCCGAAATGAAAAAACATGACCTCTTGCTGGCCGTAAAAGACTGTGTGCCCCGTTCCAACACAATGTTCGTCTTCTCCACCCCACCATTTTTTACATCCATCCTGCAAATGCTAATCTGTCCCCTCTTCCTCCCCACCTGACGTTGGACATTTCCTCTACTAATCCAGGCCTGATTGGCTCAATTGGAACAAATGCGCAGAGGGGCCGGTGATGTCACACAGCTGTATTTTCCCTTCGTCTGTTGTGGAATATTAAATATAATTAAACTTTGTACCTAGTGAGTTAAAATAAGTTCTGTTATTATGCTACTGTGCTTTTCTGTGGTGGCGGCAGCCATTTTTTGGGGTGGGATCAGAAACTGTGACAATGCAGCCTATCGGCTCACTAGGAATCGGTGACATCACTGGGGCAGGACGTCTGTGGTCCAGATCAGTACTTACGAGAGTGTAGCCCACCACTCACTAAGGAGCAATGAGGTCCCTCTTTCCTAGGGGTACAATAAGGTATTGTGACATTTCCTCTAGGTTATCCTCTGACCAGACACACTTCCTAGTAACATACTAAAGGGATAAACACACACTATCCCCATCACTATGTATGTTTCCCTGATCGGATAGTATGTAACGTGCTCTTCATAATACTCATGTAACCCAATTATGTTGATGCTTTTTGTTCTGCATCTAAATCACTATTTATTCTGCACTGATGAATAGTTCCCCTTTTATACCAGAGTGAGTTTGGTCACAGAGGAACCGTGTAGCCTGTGACGTGTCACTGGCAGCCCCACCCCCATCTGCATGTCACCCATGTAATAACCATGTAGGCAATCCTACTTCCAGCATTGTGTCTGTACAGCCGCAGCTGTATTTATGCCCTAGTGCAGGCTTGGCTGAACTGCAGCCCTCCAGCTGTTTTGAAACTACACATCCCATTATGCCTTGCCATAGTTTTAGCATTCCCTGATAGCAAAACTATAGCAAAGCATGATGGAACTTGTAGTTGGAAGGCCATATTCTGGCCATGCCTTCCCTACCGCTATAACTGATTTCCTAGTCTCCGGTGTGGGATTTGGCCTTACTAATATCTAGGTAACCTCTCTTTGTGTGATGTGGTTTTTATTACGGATTACACAATCTCGCCAACATTCCTGGTGATGGGGGTGCTTGCACTGTGAGCTGCTGCCCATTGTGACCTACTGTAGATGTGTTACTAGGTAACCTGTGTAACCAATCCAGTGGTTTTGTAAGCTCTCCTATACTGTGCCTGCAACCTGTAGGGTATAAATACATACCTCCCAACTGTCCCACTTTCTGCAGGAACGTCCCGCGGCGCGGGGGCAGTTGGGTGTATTCCCTGTCACCCATGAATAGATGGTGCGCACAGCGGTGAAACCGCGGCGTGGCCTCGTGGAAGTGTCACAATTATAGGCCACGCCCACTTACCGCCCTGTGGCATGTGCAAGCCTCCCTCCACAAAGTTGGGAGGTATGTAAATACAATAGTAGGGCGTTGCCCAGGGAGACTTTGCAGTTTTTAGTAACTTTTGCGCTATGAAGCTCGGCTGTTTTCATCAGAAGATTCTCTGAGCGCAGAAGCGAGAGGTAGAATAGCTGATTGTTATACTTACAACCTGCATCGATTCAAAACCAAAACAAAAGTATTACATTTTTATTTGATTTTTAGATTTTGTATCCGATTTTTGTTTTCACATACTACTTCATTGCACTCCTGAAACAAAACCCTATAACCTGATTCACCCTGAGCATTAATTTGGTAAGCCAGGTATGAGAGCCATGTGGGTATCTGGAGATAAAAAATATTTTGTTTAAGTCAAATGCAGCAGGAAAGTATCTATCTTGGAATCTAGGGGGGGTGTCATTCTGATTGACTCAGTAAACTGCGAAGCTCGTGTGAATGAGTCAGACTCTCGTCTCCAAGTCCAGAATCTGATTCACTCCGTGAACAGAGTTGCGTGCGATCCCAGGATGAATGTGCAAAACATTTGCAGCAACAGTTTGACTTTATATATTGTCAAAACCGTGAAAAAAGCAGCAGAGAGGCCATGACACTGGATGCGGATGCTGTTCATATCAGAGCTTTGATTGATGGGCTGCATTGGCAGAAATTAGATGTTTGTGAAGCCTCTGATGAATAACTTAATTATGAGGTATCGGGAACAACTGAGACCAATAACAACTCTCGTTGGGTGGTCATTATTTTTCAACTTTCTAAAAGTTTAGCTCCCAACCCCCTATCTTGTCCCAATTAACAAAAAAAAAAAAAAAACAAGCTATGCAAAATTTTAGCTCAATTGGACAACTGCGAGGTCGACTCTCATAGACCCTGAAAAGGTTACATTTTTTTATCTCTTATATAATTTTCTCTTAAATAAAAAAAAAAAAAAAAGCTGGGGGATGAGCGCAGGTATAAGGCAAAAAACTATTTTTCGCCTTCATCCGCTAAGCGATTTTAATTTGTAGTAACTCGTTCATTTTGTAGTGGCATTATGATCTAGATCTCTCCGTTTTTAGTTATGTGCTTTGTATACTTATTTTGTTAACAAATATGGGGCAAAATGTAATAGGGTGCGACAGGACAGGATTAAAATCCAATTGAATCAAATCACATGTCACATTTACCACAGTCCAGGTCTAAATCGCCCAGGGCTGTCCCTGGCCCCCCTGGGCTGTGCAGGCCGGGCTGGTAATTAAATTGTGAAAATAAGAATAAAAAAAAACATTGCTTTTGACAGGAGAACTACAGGTCCCAGAATTCCTCCCCCCCCCACATGCTGAGACTTGGCGAACCACAAGTCCTAGAATGCGGAGCATTAATGGGTCCTCTAAGACTTCTAGTTCACCTGTAAGAATGTTACCATAAATACACCACCTGGGTAGCAGTAGAAGGCTTGGGTGATTAACAAACGTGGGCAACCTCCTTACACTGAGGCTAGGGAAAGGCCCATGGTTCCATGCTGATGGTTTGGTCTTGGACCTGCTAGACCAGGGCTGGGCAACACCGGCCCTCCAGATGTTAATGAACTGCACATCCCAGGATGCTTTGCATTAGTTTTGCTATGTGGCCATGCTGAAACTGATGCAAGGCATGCTGGGATGTGCAGTTCATTAACATCTGGAGGGCCAGTGTTGCCCAGCCCTGTGCTAGACAATATAATTGGAATGGACATTTTAAAAGGGCAGTCCATAGACAACCTGTTTAGTGCTTATATGTTTGGTTGAGTCATTACTATCTGCAGTGATGTTGGAAGTATGGTGAAATGGGAAGTGGGAACCCGTATACATACCACCAGCGCCAGTGAATACCGTATCCATGGAGGCCATGCAGAGAGATCTGAAACCATTGGTGAGAGTGTTTAGACCAGCATGCAGTCCCTACAGTGCTCCAGTATATGCAGTGAAGAAACCAGATGGATCATACAGACTCACCATTGATTAGCAGCGTCTCGCCAAAGAAGCCCCATCACTAGCAGCAGCCGTACCTGATATGGTAATAGTGGCGAAATTCTAAGGTACATTGGGGATGTAGAATGCAGTAACTGACTTGGCCAATGCATTATTTTCTATTCCTATCGCAAGAGAAAGTCAAGATCCGGTTGCTATTACCTGGGATGGAAGACCATAAGCCCCCACCGGCCCAGGGCTACAAGAATTCTCTGTCCATCTGTCGTGGCTTAGTGGCCAGAGACCTGGAAGGAGGACTGGAAATCTGATGTCACATGTATCACCACATTGCTCTCCAGAAGAAGTCCTGAAGGAGGTGACCACCCTCTTACAGTACATTGTAAGCCGAGAATGGAAAGTGAACAAAGACCAAATTCAATGGTCTCAGCAGAGTGTGGGTGTGTTCTGGACAGGATCCAAAAGAACCATACCAGAACCTGTCCTAGAAGCAATAGCCCAGCTGAAGACTACAACCAATGTGAACGTGGCCCAGCAAGTTCTAGGAACTATGGGATATTGGAGATCACTTGTCCCACATCTAGGTACAGATACTGAGGCCCATCTACAGTGTAACAAGAAAGAAGACTGAGTTTGTCTAGAACAAGAAGGATGTTTTTAAATCAGACAAAAACAGGGAGCGTGCATCATTAAGATATTGTGTGAACACGAGACGATATGAACGATTGCTCGTTAACGATCTCGTTATCATTCGTATCATTGACAATATATCATCTACTTCGTATGGGGCGTTAATCGATCTAGGGCTTATTTATCATTTAACTCTTTGAGTGCCAAGGCAGTTTGTGAAAATAAGTGTGAAAAATGCAAGGCAAACCTTTTTTATTAACCCTTCGAGTGCCAACATTGCTGTGAGGGATGCTAAAAAATTGCCGGCGTCACTCACAGCAACTTTTTTTTTTTTTTTTTTTGGGTGCAATATTTAACTAAACTTCAATGAATGGACTTCCCTGCATTTGTATTTATTTCTACAAAAAGAACAGTCGTTGTGAGCGGCGCCGGCATTGTTAGCGGATATTTTGAGGATCTCTCACAGCGAAGGTGGCCCTCGAAGGGTTAATAACAGAATGTTTTTGTTTTTTTATTTTGACATGATGGTAGATGTTTGTGTTTTAGGTCTGGAAGTCCAACGTCGGTTAAGATCTGAAATAGATCACAATGGACCTCTAGCACATAGGTATCCGGTCCGCTGGGTATGTCAAAACTGTGGCAAGGTATCATGGGAACAGCTGGAGGGCCATAGCTTGGACATGCCGGCCTTATACCATAACCTAGAAAATGTACCCTGCGGTATTCTATAGAGCCGGGAGTGAGGGCGGAGGGGTTTTCCTGGACAAGTTACTTTTAAAAATGTAAAGTAAATATGGAAGCGAGTGTAACACCCTATTCTCCCCTAGAATGTTACGTTACATATGTCTTGGCCCCATCTTGCATTTCCCTTTAATGATGGAGGGAGACAGATTAAGCAACATTCTAGCAATATAAAAAGATGGCTGAACGGAATAATAAAAAAAAAAAGCAACGTCTGTACTACACTTTTTTATATTTTTAACTCTTTCAGTGCCAGCGTTGCTGTTAGAGATCCTCAAAATATCCGCTAAAAATGCCGGCGTCACTGACAGCGGCTGATCTTCACAGCAACGTTGGCGAAGGGTTAAAAAATCTTTCGCTAGACTCCAGTGGAATGACGGGGTTAATATAAACAATCTTTCCACATGATATTTTCTAAAAACGGATTTGCTGAGTTATACATATGTCCACTGATGTACAGAGGGTTTATCTCAGTACTTTTGTCCCCAACAGGTCCGCACGCCTCCTCACACTATCCTGAGATGATGCATCAGTGCTCGGAGTGTCAGCAATGTTTCCCTAATCATTCCGCCCTCGTCACCCATCAGCAGACGCATAGCGCCAGTAATCTGTATAGGTGCTCGGTCTGCGGAATGTGCGCCAGCTCCAAGTTAAAATACATCATCCACCAGCGATGTCACACCGAGGACAAGCGGTTTCACTGCTCTTACTGTGGGAAATCCTTTCATCAGAGTTCAGGTCTTCTGTACCATAAGAGGACTCACACCGGGGAGAAGCCATTTTCATGTCCGGATTGCAAGCGATGCTTTGCCAGAAGGTTCACCCTTATGAACCACCAGAGGATTCATTCCGGGGAGAAGCCGTTTAAGTGCACGGACTGTGGAAAATGTTTTGCGCAGAAAGCCGACCTGGTGAAGCACCGGCGCACTCACACCGGGGAGAGGCCGTTCGTGTGTTCCCAGTGCGGCCGCTGTTTTTCTGACAGCTCAAATCTTTGGCGACATAAGAAAGTTCACGGCGGTCCGGCTGAATGCCCCTCACGTACATGACAGGACTTGTTCTACAGACAGACTTCTTTCACCTTCCAAATGCAGGACTTGGAATTGCGCAATGGGCTGTGGCCAGTTTGGGATCAATTTAAAAATATGCATTGCGGATACAATAGGAACATCCATTAAAAATCACACTGGTGTAACTTAAATTAGTTATTGTAAGTATTGTAATCCTTTGTCTGTTTTGTTCCAGGTCTATGTTTATGTCAGTGAATATACTCTGAAAATGACAGAACAATTGGGGTAATTCAGTCCTGCTTGCTAGGCTGCGTATATTTGCTGCAGGTTGTCTGTAACATCTTATCCTAGTTCTACAAATAACTGCATTAAGGTAGGGATGCCATCGGTGCAGACGCCATCGATGGTGATTCTGCACCCAGCCATCGCGACAGTTTTAGCTATCGATGGTCATCCATTATATTTGACTGAATGGCCCATGGGCCAATTAGAACTCGGGGGCGGGACTTATGGGTATGGGGGGCGGAGCTATGCTCTTTGTTTCTTGAAGAAAAAAACAGGAAACATCGGTTCTCCTATGCCATCTGGTTCTCCCACATCGATGGCAAAAGTATTCAACATCGGCCATAAACCATTGATGATTTCAAATCATCAATGGTCGATGGCCATCCCTACAATAAGGGAGAAGTCCTGAAGGTCTGGTGAGCTCTATATGATTTAGTGGAATGCTAAAAGGCACCTGGTGAATAAAGTAATCATTTTATATAAGAAACAAAAAACTTGTGTACTTTTTTATTCATGGAATTGCGGTGTCTTTGAATACTGACTGAAGAACATATTATGGACACTGGCCTTTCGGGGGACAGAAAGTTTGTATCCATAAGCTGGAACATATATGACAGCGCCAGTGGCTTAACGATGGTGGCTTGGGGGAGCTGGCTCTCTGGGGTTGCATGGTCTCTAGAGATTCCAATGGGTCTGGCCATCCGCATGGAATCTACTGAAAATGTCCCTCCAAAAATGTCCGCCGCCTTGGAAGAGACAGATGCTAGAGGTTCTACTGGACAGATGGATAGATGCTAGAGGTCCTACTGGATTGTGTATATCACTACCTGGAAGTTACGGATTTCGAGTGGTGAGATATCTATCTATCTACACCCTGATGAGGTACACACACATGAGGAGAGTTATTATAAGTAAATAATCAGGATCTCTCATGTTTCCTTTTCATTTTAATTTTCCACCTGGCCAGGACAGGTAGACCGCTGCTTCCCCTCACGGCCATTAGATTGTGCCTCATATCGATCATACTGTCCCAACATCAGGTGTCAGATGATGGTGACACTGGTGGAACCGTGGTCAAACATCGAGGTGTATAGATTTCTGCTAAATCTAAAGGGCACCAAACCTTCCACCATCACATGACGTTATCACCATACACCTCACCAAGTTGGCAATGAGTTTGTGCCACAGCTCCTACCGAGAAGTCAGGAAATCTCCATCAAATAATGACTCTGGTATCTGGCTTTTACATCTCCGCCCATGTCACATTACAGAGAAACATAGAATGTAATGGCAGATAAGGAGCACATGGCCCATTCGGTCTGACCCTTAGGGTTAGGGTTCAGGGCTAGTTTAGGGGATTGGGCTAGAGCACAGGTTCTCAAACTCGGTCCTCAGGACCCCACACTGTGCATGTTTTGCAGTCTTCCTCACAGAATCACTAGTAATGTACACAAGTTGATCGACAAGAAGCCGCCATTTGTGGGCATCACCTGGCCGTTTTCCGGGAGTGTCAGAAAAAAACGCAGACGCTCTCAAGTGTTTTCAGGGATGGTCTGTGATGTCAGCTCCGGCCTTGATCAGTCTGTTTTGATCACATCCGCCGAGTGGGTCCTGGGCTACGCACACACAGCGGAAAAATCATTTGAATGTGAGCGATTGCAAATAGACTTTTCTGCAGTCCATTCGCAGGCCTGCACGGGGCGGGATTTCGCCCTGGCTGGGCGGCGGCTATCTGATCACAGGCCTCTGCAATTTACCCTAGTCCTGCTATCTCAGTTGTCACTTTTTGGGGGAACAGGGATTTTCCCCCATTTTTTTTAATTCTCTTCTTTCAGTTTCATTTTTGTATAAAATTTGACCAACCTCACCACAGATAGCGCAGATTGGCATTCCTATTTGTATTGTGTGTTTCTCAGTTGCATGAATTTTGTAGTCTACAGCCTTTATCCTCCCGCCTCATCGTGAAGGTTTACCCTCTTTATTTCAAATAACCCCCAAAAAACAGTCCGTAGATTTATTGTGGGGAGGGGGTGGAGGAGGGAGTAATAGAGTGATAAGTAGTACCCCCCCCCCCCCCCCCCCCCAAATTAACCCTAATACTCTAACCCAGAGTTTCCCAAATGCAGTTCGCAATGCACCTCAGTCCAGGTTTTAAGTATATCCATAGTTCAGCGACTCAAATTAAACTGAGGTACTAATGAAGTCACCTGTGGGCAAGCATAAATACACTTTACACGTGGACCATTGGGGTGCCTTGAGGACCTCATTTGGGAACCTCTGCTCTAACCATAAAGGATAGACTGGATGGACCATGTGGTTTTTATCTGACGTCAAATTCTCTGCTTCTATGTTATGTTTCTATGACGCGACCCATCCGCTGATGTACAGAGGGTTTATCTCAGTACTTTTGTCCCCAACAGGTCCGCACGCCTCCTCACACTATCCTGAGATGACGCATCAGTGCTCGGAGTGTCAGCAATGTTTCCCTAATCATTCAGCCCTCGTCACCCATCAGCAAACGCATAGTGCCAGTAATCTGTATAGGTGCTCGGTCTGCGGGCTGCGATTCAGCTCCGAACTGGCTCTTACCGCCCACCAGCGATGTCACACCGAGGACAAACGTTTTCACTGCTCTTACTGTGGGAAATCCTTTCATCAGAAGTCCCGTCTCCTGGCACATAAGAGGACTCACACCGGGGAGCGGCCATTTTCATGTCCGGAGTGCGGCAGAAGCTTTGCCCGAAGTTGTACTCTTGTCACGCATCAGCGGATTCACTCCGATGAGAAACCCTTTAGTTGCGCAGAATGTGGGAAGCGTTTCACACAGAGATCTAATCTTGTGAAACACCGGCGCATCCACACCGGGGAGAGGCCGTATGTGTGTTCCCAGTGCGGTCGCGGCTTTTCTGACGGCTCAGCTTTTATTCGGCATCAGAGGACTCACAATAGGGGGAATAGTCTTTGCTCTAGGTGAACAAGGTCTGTTGGATACAGGATGTGTTTCTTTGCTACTAATTCCTCCGCTTCTTGCATTTTGTGCTCCCAGTTGTTCGCGGCGGAACAGTTTATAGGGTAACGGTCAGGAGGCAGGGTTCTACAATGTAAAAAAGATGAAATAGAAATGTAATACTTAGCTGCAGACCTTGATGTAGGTTGTAAGTAGAACAATCAGTAATTCTTCTTCTTCGGCAGTCAGCGAATCTTCCAAGGAAAAAAACATCGTTTCATAGATCAAGTTACTAACTGAAACTGAAAAGTCTTAATTGCTGTACCTGGGCACCGACCTACAGTACTATTGTATTTATACCTTACTACTACTGTCCATGTGGTGCATTACGGGTAGATTTACTGAGGAGCGGGTTGTCAAAAGTGCAGATGATCATTGGATGTGATAACCCGCTCCTTAGTAAATCTCAGCGTAGCCTTTGGCCACGCACCATCATAGTAACATAATAAAGAGGGTGAACAGAATTATTGTATTTCCTTGTATTCAATGTGATATGAGATGATTTGATTTGTACGGTGTCACTAGAGGAGAACTGACTGGTGTACAAGTTTGCTGACAATGCCGGAATATAATAAAGGCCGTACTATATGTCTAGGAGTGTCGTCAGAACAGTGATTGGGATGTGGCTGGTGCATCTTATAGGCGTGTCATAGGCGGGTTGCAAATGTGGTTGTGTACAGAACTTATTCGCTCACATACAGTATGAGGCCATACTCAGATGGAAAATCTGCATCTACCGTAGGGCTGGGGCAAGTGTTGCTGGTGTGAATGATCGTGATATCCAGTAGCAGTTTTTACCTGTGGGCTGTAGGAGTGCAGCCCCCCAGGTATAAATCGCCACCTCCCCAGCATTCGTGAAGCCAGTGACTTCCTATTGGAAGTCCTACCTGCTATTCAACCGCATGACAGGCAGTCCCATTGGGAGGTGTTCCCTCCCTCCGGGACTACCAGCCTGGTCTGCGATAGACAGAGAGCTGGCTTCCTGTATGTAGCTGCTCTCTGCTTCGCTGTGCAGCCCTAGCTGGCTTTTATAAGCTGCAGGCAACGCAGCCCATAGAAGCCGGGCTTTTGCACCGTACTGCAGCGGGAGGCGACTGGAACCACCTGGGAACCTGGCGGCAGTGATCATCGGAGACCCGGTGGCGCGGCAGCCTCCTCCGGCAAGGAGCTGCCGCTGGTGATATCGATGCAATGAGCCATAGTACAGTATCTATAGACACTCCGATTTGGTTTCTTTGTATGGTAAAATACACGGCTGTACACCATGGAAAGGGTTCATACTAGTATCAACATAAAGTCTCTGACACAACTATGTCCTATACCTTGTTGGGGGGATACAGAGGACCAGCAGACACCCTGATTTTAACCCCTTCACTGCAGAGTAAAAGTGGCGCTCACCCTTCACATAAAACTCAAAATCACCTATGGCCATTGAGTCACATTGGCGCTATTGGAAGGCGCTCCCTTAGTTTTGCAGTGGCCACACCTCCCAGAATAGTATAACCCAGCACAGTGATGTCATACTGCTGACATCACAGCCCCAGTGCTATTACATCTCACAGTTCTGGCGCTGATAATCAGATAAGGCAGGGTGACAGACACTACATACATGTATAGGCGGGTGCTTTCTCAGACATAGTATGTGAGTAAATATGGATGTCAGTAGTGAAGCGTCCCACATTCCATCAAACTTGTTTTGACAGCTGGCAAAGCCCCCATCCCTGCCCAAAGCCCCCACCCTTGCCCTAACATGCTCTTTGCGTTCACACCACCCCTTCTTAATTATGTTTGATATCCTATAAATTTTTATTAAGAACCGGGTAATTCTTAGACAAGAGTTTATCACCTTGCTTGTTATATCAAGTATATATTGTATATTTAACACGGCATACATACGGCGTCCGAGCACTCAGATTAAACCGGCCCCAGCATCCCGATAGTGTAAATTGCAACTGGGGTTACGACAGCACCTTAACTGTCTACCCCTATCTCCTTAACCCTCCATTGTAGCAGCCTAACCCTCACCCATTGTATCTGACCTCCCCACTAGTGCCTATCCCTTGTAGCCTATCCATAATCTTCTCTTGTAATTGCCTAACCTCCCTCCCCGCAGCCTAATGCTATCCTTCCCCTCTGTGTAGCCTAATCCTATGTCCCCCACTAGTGCCTAAACCTTCCCACCCCATCCCCTGCCACCCTCTCCCCACATACTTACCGATCGGGATAGCTGTTGGTAGTATTATGGCAGTGGCATCCTGACCCATTCGATGTTCTGACGTAGATCACCTGAAGGCAGTTGGTAAACCAGCATTGGTAAACTGAACGCTGGCATCCTGCCCGTCAGTAGACCGTAGAACAGAAAACCACATATAGCCTTTGTGTTCACTAGAGACTAGCAGCGGGCATACAACAAAAGGCCATGATTAGCCCAATTGTTCACTGGCAACTACTCCAGCAGTCGCGTATCTGCCAACTTCTGTACTAGAAACATCTGACATGAGGTTAGGGGGAGACCATGTAACGCAGCAATTCTGACACACCACAAATGACCATGAATAATTCACACAAAATTATCCACGGCAGACTGGATGGACCACGTGGTTCTTATCTGCCGTCAAGTTCTATGCTTCTATGTTATGTTTCTATGATGCGACTCATCCGCTGATGTACAGAGTTACTATCATAGTACTTTTGTCCCCAACAGGTCCGCACGCCTCCTCACACTATCCTGAGATGACGCATCAGTGCTCGGAGTGTCAGCAATGTTTCCCTAATCATTCAGCCCTCGTCACCCATCAGCAAATGCATAGCGCCAGTAATCTGTATAGGTGCTCGGTCTGCGGTGCGTGTTTCAACTCCAAATTGGCTCTTATCGGCCATCAGCGATGTCACACCGAGGGGAAACGGTTTCACTGCTCTTACTGTGGGAAATCCTTTCATCAGAGGTCACGTTTCCTGTCACATAAAAGGACTCACACCGGGGAGAAGCCATTTTTATGCCTCGAGTGCGGGAAATGTTTTTCAGGAAGGTCTGCCCTCACTACGCACCAGCGGATTCACTCCGGGGACAAGCCATTCCGTTGTGCAGACTGTGGAAAGTGTTTCACGCAGAGATCCAACCTTGTGACCCACCGGCGCATCCACACCGGGGAGAGGCCGTATGTGTGTTCCCAGTGTGGCTTCTGCTTTTCTGACCCCTCAGCTCTCAATCGGCACAAGAGAACCCACAACGTGTGATCTAGATGAACAGTCTGACGGATGCAGGGTGCGGCTGTGTGTTACTTATTTCTCCACCAGTTGCCTTTTGTGCTCCCAGATCTCTGTGATAATGCAGCTGGTATAAGCCATACAAATATCACTTCCCGGTCAGACCTCGTACTACTACAGGAGCATCCTCAACTCCTAAATAAAGTTTACATGTTGATGATGATGTACATTACTTCTATAACCTGCAGGTGTCAGTGTTGCTGCTACTGTTCAGGTAGAGGGTTACGAGTAGATCTTCTGAGGAGCTGGTTGTTAGCGACTCTGATGATCAATGACTGTAAGAACCTGCTCCTTAGGAAATCTACCCTCAGCCTTTGACCATGTACCATCATAGTAACATTATAAAGATGGTAAACAGAACTGTTTTATTTATTTATTATTTACCGACGGTGTAATGGTTAGCATTACTGCCTTACAGCACTGAGGTCATGGGTTCTATCCCCACCATGTGTTATATATACAGGGCAGTACGGATGGTGTAATGGTTAGCGTTACTGCTTCACAGCGCTGAGGTCATGGGTTCTATCCCAACCATGTGTTATATATACGGGGCAGCACGGATGGTGTAATGGTTACATTACTGCCTCACAGCACTGAGGTCATGGGTTCTATCCCCACCATGTGTTATATATACGGGCCAGTACGGATGGTGTAATGGTTAGCATTACTGCCTCACAGCACTGAGGTCATGGGTTCTATCCCCACCATGTGTTATATATACGGGACAGCACGGACGGTGTAATGGTTACATTACTGCCTCACAGCGCTGAGGTCATGGGTTCTATTCCCACCATGTGTTATATATACGGGGCAGTACGGATGGTGTAATGGTTAGCATTACTGCCTCACAGCTCTGAGTTCATGGGTTCTATCCCCACCATGTGTTATATATACGGGGCAGTACGGATGGTGTAATGGTTAGCGTTACTGCTTCACAGCGCTGAGGTCATGGGTTCTATCCCAACCATGTGTTATATATACGGGGCAGCACGGATGGTGTAATGGTTACATTACTGCCTCACAGCACTGAGGTCATGGGTTCTATTCCCACCATGTGTTATATATACGGGGCAGTACGGATGGTGTAATGGTTAGCATTATTGCCTCACAGCGCTGAGGTCATGGGTTCTATTCCCACCATGTGTTATATATACGGGACAGCACGGATGGTAAGCATTACTGCCTCACAGCACTGAGGTCATGGGTTCTATCCCCACCATGTGTTATATATACGGGGCAGTACGGACGGTGTAATGGTTAGCATTACTGCCTCACAGCGCTGAGGTTATGGGTTCTATCCCCACCATGTGTTATATATACGGGGCAGCACGGATGGTGTAATGGTTACATTACTGCCTCACAGCACTGAGGTCATGGGTTCTATTCCCACCATGTGTTATATATACGGGGCAGTACGGATGGTGTAATGGTTACATTACTGCCTCACAGCGCTGAGGTCATGGGTTCTATCCTCACCATGTGTTATTTATACGGGGCACTACGGACGGTGTAATGGTTACATTACTGCCTCACAGCACTGAGGTCATGGGTTCTATCCCCACCATGTGTTATATATACGGGGCAGTACGGATGGTGTAATGGTTAGCATTACTGCCTCACAGCACTGAGGTCATGGGTTCTATCCTCACCATGTGTTATATATACGGGGCAGTATGGACGGTGTAATGGTTAGCATTACTGCCTCACAGCACTGAGGTCATGGGTTCTATCCCCACCATGTGTTATATATACGGGGCAGCACGGATGGTGTAATGGTTACATTACTGCCTCACAGCACTGAGGTCATGGGTTCTATCCTCACCATGTGTTATATATACGGGGCAGTATGGACGGTGTAATGGTTAGCATTACTGCCTCACAGCACTGAGGTCATGGGTTCTATCCCCACCATGTGTTATATATACGGGGCAGCACGGATGGTGTAATGGTTACATTACTGCCTCACAGCACTGAGGTCATGGGTTCTATCCCCACCATGTGTTATATATACAGGGCAGTACAGACGGTGTAATGGTTAGCATTACTGCCTCACAGCGCTGAGGTCATGGGTTCTATTCCCACCATGTGTTATATATACGGGGCAGCACGGATGGTGTAATGGTTAGCATTACTGCCTCACAGCGCTGAGGTCATGGGTTCTATCCCCACCATGTGTTATATATACGGGGCAGCACGGACAGTGTAATGGTTAGCATTACTGCCTCACAGCACTGAGGTCATGGGTTCTATCACCACCATGTTATATATACAGGGCAGTACGGATGGTGTAATGCAGTGTTTTTCAACCACTGTGCCGTGGCACACTAGTGTGCCTTGAGCTGTTCTCAAGTGTGCCCCAAGATCTAGAGATGCCCAAACCAGTTTACAGCCACCACCAGTTCAACTGTTCTTTACTGGACTCTTCTTGTCATTTAAAAGGCCAATGTATTTTATTTTTGTTACCTGTTGGGACCAGTGTGATTGTTTATTATATGGGGCCAATAGTTTTCATATACGGGGCAGTACGGACGGTGTAATGGTTAGCATTACTGCCTCACAGCACTGAGGTCATGGGTTCTATTACCACCATGTGTTATATATACGGGGCAGTACGGACGGTGTAATGGTTACATTTTTGCCTCACAGCACTGAGGTCATGGGTGTGATTCCCACCATGTGTTATATATACGGGGCAGTACGGACGGTGTAATGGTTACATTTTTGCCTCACAGCACTGAGGTCATGGGTGTGATTCCCACCATGGCCCTAACTGTGCGGAGTTTGTATATTCTCCCCGTACTTGCGTGGGTTTCCTCTGGGCTCCCCGGTTTCCACCCACAATCCAAAAATATACTGGTAGGTTAATTGGCTCCCAACAAATGAACTCTAGAATGTCTGTGTGTGCCTGTATATGTGGTAGGGAATATAGATTGTAAGCTCCGCTGGGGCAGGGACTGATGTGAATGTTCAAATATTTTGCCGACATCCTGAAAACTCGAATACTATTACATATGCCCCTCAGCCTTTGTACGGTCAGACAGACGGATGTACACCAGGGAAAGGGCTGATACTAGCATTGGCATAAAGTACCAGCCATGACTATGGGAAAATGGAGTCAGGCCCTATGATTTATGGAAGGGACACGGTGGAGTAATGGGCCGATTCAGACCCACAGTCCGCTGTGTGCATGCACGGGGTTCCAATTCGTGGGGAATGAAGCCAACAATGGCTAGTTCACAAGTTGATTGACAGGTCCTGGGTGTTTGGGGGTGAAATGTCAGTGTTTTCTGGGAGTACCCCGGAAAGTGCAGGTGTTGCTCGGCTGTTGGGAGGACGGGCCGCTGATTTTAGCACCGGCCTCCTTCTCTCCATGGTGACCGCAGCGCTGAGATACTCTAGACTTACTTGGCGGCTGCGAACAGAGTGAAATCCCCCAATAGTGAGTGCTTACGAATAGATTTCGCTCTGTGTGCATGGCTGCAAATGCATTTGCAGCTGTGCACATGGGCGGCGATTACCTGATCGCTGGGCTCTGAACGCAGTACAGCAATCAGGTTTGAATTAGGCCCTATTTAGAATGGCGCTCACCCTCTACATATATATAAAATGACCTATGGCCATTGAGTCACATTGGCGCTATTGGAAGGCGCTCCCTTGGTTTTGCAGTGGCCACACCTCCCAGAATAGTATAACCCAGCACAGTGATGTCATACTGCTGACATCACAGCCCCAGTGCTATTAGATCTCACAGGTCTGGCGCTGATAATCAGATAAGGCCGGGTGACAGACACTTACTACATACATGTATAGGCGGGTGCATTCTCAGACATAGTATGTGAGTAAATATGGATGTCCGGAGTGAAGCGTCCATCAAACTTGACAGCTGGCAATGCCCCCCCATACCTGCCCAAACATTCCCTTTGCCTTCACACTGCCCCCCCCCCCTAATTATGTTTGATATAATTCATCTGCTTTAATCCTTAGCACAGAGTTTATCACCTTGCTTGTTATATCAAAGTATATATTGTATATTTAACGTATATTTAACGTGGCATATATACGGCGTCCGAGCACTCAGAGTAAACCGGCCCCAGCATCCCAATAGGGTGCTGTCAGATCCCCAGCAGTGATTTACACTAACTGTCTACCCCTACCCCCTTAACCCTTCTTTGTAGCAGCCTAACCCTCACTCGACGAAGCGGACCCTAACCCTCCCCACTAGTGTCTCCACACAGCCTAATGCTAACCTTTCAATTTGCGTAGCCTAACCCTATGTCCCCCACTAGTGCCTAAACCTACACCCCCTTCCCCATCCCCAGCTGCCCTCTCCCCAAATACTTAATGATCGGGATAGGGGCTGCTAGTATTATGACATTGGCATCTTAATCCATTCGATGTTCTGGCACAGGTCATCTGAAGGCAGTCGGGATACCAGCATTGGTAAACTGAACGCTGGGATCCTGCCTGTCAGGATGCTGGCAGTAGAACAGAAAACCATGAATAGCCTTTGTGTTCAAAGCAGTGGGGCATCTGGCACACAACAAAAGGCCATGACTGGCCCTCTTGTTAACTGGCAACTACTCTAGCAGTTGGGTAGCTGCCATCGTCTTTGCTAGAAACTTCTGACATCTGGATGAGACCATGTAACGCATCATATCTGATGCACCACAAATAACCGTGAATAATTCAAACACTTACCCAGGGCAGACTGGCTGGACCATGTGGTTCTTATCTGCCATCAAATTCTATGCTTCTATGTTATGTTTCTATGACGTGACCCATCCGCTGATGTACAGAGGGTTTATTTCAGTACTTTTGTCCCCAACAGGTCCGCACGCCTCCTCACACTATCCTGAGATGATGCATCAGTGCTCGGAGTGTCAGCAATGTTTCCCTAATAATTCAGCCCTCGTCACCCATCAGCAAACGCATAGCGCCAGTACTCTGTATAGGTGCCCGGTCTGTGGGGTGCGATTCAGCTCTACATTGGCTCTTACCGCCCACCAGCGATGTCACACCGAGGGAAAACCGTTTCACTGCACTTTCTGTGGGAAATCCTTTCATCAGAGGTCAAATCTTCTTTGCCATGTGAGGTCTCACACCGGGGAGCGGCCATTTTTATGCCTGGAGTGCGGGAAATGTTTTTCAGGAAGGTCTACCCTCACTACGCACCAGCGGATTCACTCTGGGGACAAGCCATATATTTGCACAGACTGTGGGAAGCATTTCACAAATAGATCCAACCTTGTGAGACACCGGCGCATCCACACCGGGGAGAAGCCATATGTGTGTTCCCAGTGTGGCTGCTGCTTTTCTGATAGCTCAGCTCACAATCGGCACAAGAGAACCCACAACGTGTGACCTATTCTGCTGGATGCAGGGTGCGGCTGTGTGTTACTTATTTCTCCACCAGTTGCATTTTGTGCTCCCAGATCTCCGGGATAATGCAACTGGGTTTAAGTCATACAAATATCACTTCCTGGTCAGGCCTCCTACTACTACAGGAGCATCCTCAACTCCTAAATAAAGTTTACATGTTGATGATGATGTACATTACTTCTATAACCTGCAGGTGTCAGTGTTGCTGCTACTGTTCAGGTAGATTTAGTGAGGAGCGGGTTGTTAGAGACTCTGATGATCAACGTCTGTAAGAACCCGCTCCTTAGGAAATCTACCCTCAGCCTTTGGCCATGTACCATCATAGTAACATGATAAAGATGGTAAACAGAACTGTTTTGTTTTTTGTATTCAAAGATATATATATATATATATATATATATATATATATATATATATATATATATATATATATATATATATATATATACAGGGGGTGTGCGGCACTCCAAGATACTCCAGCATGGCAGGTAAAAGTATTTATTTGCAACGTTTCAATGTCACGCAGACATTGTCATCAGGCTTAAGAACAAGAAACAAATATAGACACATACCTTAAATATCCACCCGGTGAAAGAGATGCTGTCTGGCGGCGGGAACCAGCCGGGCAGCGCTAGCAGATGATGTCAGCGGTCCAGGACACGCTAGACGTCCAGCGTGCAACCGTCACCATAGAAACAGTAAACATCAAGGATAAACTGGAAAACGGAAGGTGGTAATCATTGAGTATAAGCACATCTAGAGTCTCTAACAGAACAAACAGCAGATACAGCATACATAAGTGGTCAGCCATCACAGAAGGGCAGAATGTCCAGAATACTCATTAAGGCCGTGCGGTGCCACAGTACCTAACCTAATAATCCAGAGCGCCTCACATCTAAGCGTGGCAGAACCCAGATCACCACCCCGAATGGACATGGGGATGTGATCGATCATTCTGTATTTAATAGTGGACAGACCATGCTTATGCCGCGCAACAGGTTGTTCGCTATTCCCTGTACTGAGGGCTTTTTTAATAGCGGACCTGTGCGCGCCCATGCGTTCCTTGAAAGTTCCGTCTTCCCAATATATACGCGAGTCCACAAGGACAAAGTATTTGGTAGACAGTATATTGAGTGTTACAGGTCAAAGTATGTTTTATATGCATAGTGTGTCCAGTGTTAGGATGGTTGAAGGTAGCACCCGGTATCATGTATCGGCATGTGACACCATGACAGCGAATGCAGCCTAATATACGGGGGCTACGCGCATTTTTCGCAGGAGCAGAGTCAGATTTTACAAGAATGTCTTTGAGATTCCTTGAGCGTCTGTAACTCATCATGATTATAGTATTCCCAATGCCAATCTCCGGGTCCGTTTGGATGAGTGGCCAGTGTGCTTGTGCAATCTGATTGATGACTGGGCTCATCTGCGTATATGTAGTGACCCAGGGGATTGCTTGTTCACTCTCAACTACTCCAGAAGTTGGGTAGCTGCCAACGTCTGTGCTAGAAACTTCTGACGTTAGGGTGAGACCATGTAACGCAGCATATCTGATGCACCACAAATAACCATGAATAATTTGGGGGCGTGGCCTAGCGGCATATGGAGTAGGACGTGTCCCTGCTGAGCTCCTGACCCAATCATCCTGATATCCTCCTGTGTCAGCGGGGAGACCCTCTCTTTTGGGAAGAATAGGTGACCCTCATCCCCCTGAATGTACTGGCCCTGAAGCGGAGTGCCTGCGTCGCCTGGACTGCCCTGTACCTGGCTCTGGCGTGTCTTCCCCTCCATGGTGTGCTGTCCGGCGCCATCTTGAAAGCGGGGACAGAGACAGCTAACCTGGCACCTGGCTACACTGCATCGCCCGGGTGAAGACGGCTGGGAGTCCCGCTGTGCTCTAAGCGACAGAGCTGCGGCGCCTGCACATTCCCGGGGTGCGCCGTGAGGAAGTCGCTACCCCAGCGAGTCCCCACTGGCTGCAGGACGCCATACCCGATGGAGCCCGCCCCCCCCCCCCTGCCAAGCCCCCCTTCCCCCTGTGAGGATTGCCGTAAAGTGGGCGCGGGTGAAGCGGCGGCTGTTGGCTCTGATTCCGGGGGATCTCCTATCCGGATGCCGGCTCCCGGGGGCCAGAACTCCTTCCAAATAGTGAGTACCCCCGCCATTTTGAGAAGGGAGCACTGAGGTGCCTCTGCCCTGCCTGTGCTGCCTGGTGGTACGCAATCCCTCTGAGACCCTTTTGTGAAGTGGGCGCGGGTGAAGCTGCGGCTGCTGGTTCTGCTACCTCGACGCTGGGGGATTTCCTACCCGGCTGCCGGCACCCGGGGGGCCAGAACTTCTGCCAAATAGTGAGTACCCCCGCCATTTTGAGATCGGAGTGCTGAGGTGCCTCTTCCCTGCCTGTGCTGCCTGATGGTGCACAATACTTGTGTGACCCTTTTGTGAGAAGCTGCTGGACTGGGGCTACAGGTGGGGTGTGTTGCTCTGATCCCTGGAGCTGCTTAACCCCGACATATTGCCCTATTACTGTGACCCACTTGTGAACTGGACTATTATTTCTTTAACGGGCTTAAAAGCGTGGCCCCCCTGCTGTGACTTTGACTGTGGGGCAGCCCCTTTCTCCGTTACCCTGGACACTTAACACTGTGCCCCTGCTGCTTGTAACCCCTACCAAGTACTGCACGGGACTGTTGCACCTTTCACTGTCTGGGATACCTCCTGTTACACTATGGGCCGAAAGAACGGCTCCTCTGCTGCGGCAAGGTTGGCCAAGTTTGCTAGAGGAGACCGTGCACCGAACTCCCCTGCCTCCTTAGCACCCCCTTCTCCTGGTGTGCCGGCCCCCTCTGGGGCCTCCTCTCCTGTGCCTGTGATGGCAGAATCCCTGGCACAACTTCTGCAAGCTATTACTGATTCAGAGAAACGACTGACCGATAAGGTGGCAGAGGTGAAGATTGATATATCCTTTATCCGTCAGGATATGCAGAAACTGAGAGACCGGGTTGGTGAAGCTGAGAATCGTATTTCTATGCTAGAAGATACCACTATCCTATCCCTAATCGCCTCTCCTCACTGGAGTCTCAAATGTCAACATGTCAGCAGAAACTGACTGATATGGAGGGCAGGCTCAGGAGGAACAATGTACGCTTCGTGGGTCTTCCTGAGAAGGTGGAAGGTGCAAACCCAGAATCCTTCCTTGAATCTTGGATGGTGTCCCTGTTTGGAAAAGACGCCTTCACCCCCCAATTTGCAGTGGAAAGGGCACATAGGGTTCCCACACACCCGTTGCCCCCTGGTACCTGCACCACCGCGTACGTTTATTGCAAAGTTTCTCCATTATAAAGACCGAGATACCGTTCTCAGGCTTGCAAGGGTAAAGGGTCCCCTTGCGTATGAGGGCCAGCGGGTGGCGGCTTTTCAAGATTTTTCGGTTGAGGTCCAGAAATCCCGGTCACAGTTCACAAGTGTTAAACAGCGTTTGCTCTCCCTGCAGTTGAAGTATTCTATGCTCTACCCTGCACGACTGCGAGTGGTCGCTGGCAATCGGACCCATTTCTTTGATTCACCACAGGCGGCCTCGACGTGGATGGACACACAGCCAGCTCCCGGGGAACTTCCTCCTTAAACTGCTCCTGTAGCTCGTTTTTCAGGGTTGTGCCCAGTTTGTGTAGGATGGCTACCTATTTCATGCTACCCTTGTTGGGAATACCATATTTGGGGTATGCTCTTTCAGGAATGTTTTTTATGTGAGGTATACTCCCCCCCCAGACCAGACATATTTCGGTCAGGACTACCATGTTCTTTAGGTCATAGTAATAGTTGCCCCCTAGGGGTTTTATTGTTTTCTATTAGAACGACTCCTTAGAGGGGTCATACTCGGTTTATTGTTAGGGAATAAGTGTACCTATGTTTGGGTGGGTATGCCGGGAGGGTTGGGGTTTCCTTTTCTATGTTGTGTTTTTTGTTTTTATTAATGTGTGTGCATTATTTTTCTATATGTGTTTTTAGGTGACATGTGGGCTGGGATGGTCTGATAGGCAGAAACCGCTAAAGGACTGTTTACTCCTGCTCTTTCCTCTCCCCCTTATCATACAATGGTGAATGTCATAGCGGGGAATGTTAGAGGTCTCAATGACCGGGTCAAACGTTCATTGGTAATGAATCAACTTAGGACTCGTTCCCCGGGTATTGCATGTCTTTTTGAGACTCACCTTGTAGGTAGCCGTGTACTCGCTTTGAAAAAACCCTGGGTGGGATGGTCCTTCCACTCCGTTTTTCATCCTAATTCTAGGGGCATATCAGTCTTACTCCATAAAAATATGGGCTTCAGATGTCAAAATCCCTAGGGGCTGTTATATATACTTGGCGGGTACCTTACATTACATTTGTGTTGTTAGCCGTCTATAATACCCCTCCTTATCAGCCCACTATAATCAATAAGGCCTGTATTTTCATGCAAGATTTCCCCTCCTATCCAGTTATATTTGTAGGGGACTTTAATGCAGTCATGGATGATTCTCTGGATAGATGGAGGCCTACCCTCGAGGGTGGACGAAGTGGGCTACACCCTTTGCTCGCCTCATTGCTGAGGTGGGTTTGGTGGATGTTTGGAGACTTAGGTTTCCAACGGCCAGATGTTTCTCTTGCTTCTCGGGTACCCATAGAATTTTTTTCCGTATTTATATGACCCTGATTTCTAGAGGGTTGATCCCCTCTGTGACTGCCATTGAGTATTTACCCCGAGGTGTCTCGGATCACTCTCCTGTATGTCTCTCAGTGGAATTAGAGTGTCCTAGGGGAGGGAAATTTTGGCTGACGCAGGTGGGAGTGGCCTCCGAGCTGCTGGCAATGTGGGAGGAATTTTTTGTTAATAACCCTGTAGAAGATAATACCTCTTTGGTATGGGACACGTTTAAGGCATTTCTCCTTGGCTCACTAATTTCTCGTGTTGCTCAGTTAAAGATCTTTAGCCGCAGGGCTGAGGCTGAGTTGGAGAGGCAGAGTACAGGGCTTGAACAAAAATATTTGACTTCTGGGCTTGCAGCGGATCGCGTAGAGTGGCTCATTGTTCATAAACAGTGGAATGAGCTGCTGTTGGACAAATCTAAAAGGCGCCTGCTGTTTCAATCCCATGACTTTTATATTCAGGGTGACCGCTCTGGTAAATTTATGGGCTTATCTGGCCGGGGAGAGCATTCCCCCTACCGTTGTGCACAGTATACGCCAAGAGGATGGTGTGATATGCACCGGGACTCTTCAAGTGGCAACCTCCTTTTTTAATCATTTTAAGGGAGTATATAGATCCCGTGTAACCTATACTTATATGGGATTGACTGAATATCTGAATAATATCACTATCCCCAGTTTAAGCGCTGACTCTAGATGTTTCTTAGATGCCCCTTTTACGCTGGAAGAGATAGAAGCAGCAATAAAAGCCTTCCCCAACTCTAAGGCCCCGGGAGTGGATGGACTCCCTATTGAATTATATAAAACCCATATAACATTTTTTGCCCCCAGATTGCTATCCCTTTTTAATAACCTGTTGGAACAGGGTTCCCTGCCCCCCTCTATGGCGGAGGCGCTGATAGTTCTCATTCCAAAACCTAGTAAGGACCCATTATCTCCTGACTCATACCGGCCCATTTCCTTGCTATCCACTGACATTAAGATACTGGTTAAATTGCTGGCTGTACGTTTAAATGCGGTTGTATTAGAATTGGTGCATACTGACCAAACCGGCTTTATGCCTGGTAGATCGACAACTCTTAACCTGCGCCGCCTCTTTACTTATCTACAGTGGGCTGAGAAGGGAATGGACGACGCGGTCATAGTCTCACTGCACGCGGCTCGCGCTTTTGAATCTGTGGAGTGGGTCTATCTATGGGACGTTTTGGGAAAATTTGGTATAGGACCAAATTTTTTGGCCTGTATTAGGTTGTTATACTCTGGCCCAGCCACCCGGATAATGGTTATTAAAATGACTGTCCAACCAAAATTCTTACATATTCTTCAGAATTCCCCTGTGTATATCCCAATCTCCCAGTTTAAGCTTATCATTCGACATATTGTCTCCTTTGTTTGGGGAGGCAAGCGTTCGCGGATAACTGACAAAACTTTGTGCAGGTCTCGATACGATGGAGGCCTGGCGCTCCCTGATTTGCGATTATACTACCTGGTGGCCCAATTGGCTCAATTAGTGGAATGGGTTGCGCCTGCAGATTATGGGAACTTACCTATTGCCCTTTTAAGTAAGGTGGGTCTACTTTTCTCGCCTTTGCAATTTTTATTAGCACGAACCCCCTTGGCCGCACTTCTCCCCCTTCTGCAACAGGACCGTAGAGTATGGTTGGCGGTAGGGGTCATACTGGGCAACCCAGTGGTTGACTCCTGTTCCCCTATCTGGAGGAATAAGGACTTTCCTGAACTTCACAAACTAAGGGCTGGTCCGGACTGGATGCCTTTCGGGGTCTCTGAGATTGGTCATCTTTTCCAAGATGGAATACTTCACTCCTTTGGACAAATGGTGACTATGTATGCAGTTCCACGCCACTACTTCTATAAATATCTCCAACTTAGACACACAATAGGTGCGCAGTGGGATTCTGTATGAAATCCCGACGGTCAAAATCCCGACGGTCATAATACCGACAGCAATTGACAGAAAGTCAAAATCCCGACATGGTCAAAATCCCGACATTTAAAATCCCGACATGGTCAAAATACCGACAAGGTCAAAATACCGACATTTAAAATCCCGACAAGTTCAAAATACCGACACATAGAATGTAGACAGGTGAAAAAGTCAACATGACTTTCGGGCGACAGCTCGCGAGGTCGATATGGGCTTTTCACAGTTTTTTTACCTGAATGTCGACACAGTCGACATGGACACAGTTGGAAGTCAACCGCAGCCCCTCGCATAGCTCGCTGCGCTCGCAATGCTTCGGGCACGGTGCCTCGCTACGCTCGGCACACTATTTTATTCTCCCACCACGCCCTAGTGGATGGTAGGGCATGAAATACCGCCTGTCGGCACATGTCGGGTCAAGAAACAGTGAAAAACCCATGTCGACCTCGCGACCTGTCGCCCGAAAGTCATGTTGACTTTTTCACCTGTCTACATTCTATGTGTCGGTATTTTGAACTTGTCGGGATTTTAAATGTCGGTATTTTGACCTTGTCGGTATTTTGACCATGTCGGGATTTTAAATGTCGGGATTTTGACCATGTCGGGATTTTGACTTTCTGTCAATTGCTGTCGGTATTTTGACCGTCGGGATTTTGACCGTCGGGATTTTGACTGCATCCCGCGCAGTGGAGGGGGAATACATCTGAACTTGTGGAGTGTCCAGTCCGCGTGATGATCCGTAAGCTCCCAGATCGGAGGAGGGTTTTTGCTCTGTACTCTCCTCTCCTCACCTTCTCTGGCGTAGATCAGCTGAGTACTCTGCGAGCTAGATGGGTAGTGGATATAGGGCCCATTGAGGACGAGGATTGGTCTCATATGCTGAGCTCCCCTAGGGGTGCTACGGCGTTTGCCAGGTTCCAGCAGATTCAGTTGTACATCCTGCACCGAGTTTATTGGACCCCCCATAGATTGATGCAGATGGGTGGTACCGGGTCCAACGCCTGTCCTAAATATCTGGGGCCTGGGGCTGACTTCTGGCATTTGCTGTGGCATTGCCTGCGGGTACACTCCTTTTGGGAAACAGTTTTAGCAAATGTTTGAGATACGGGTGTGCAGGTCCCACTTTCTAACCCTCGCATTTGTATCTTTGGTTTGGAGTTGGAGGAACTACTCCCTAAATATCACAGAATATATATGAATAATCTTCTCACCCTGGCCCGTGTATGCATTGCTAGAGCTTGGATGAGTCCTGCCCCTCCGTCTTCTAATATGTGGGTTGCGCTTGTTAATACCACTGTATCACATGAGCGATTTATGTATACTAAACGGGACTGTCTAGGAAAATTCAGTAAAGTTTGGGACCTATGGCAGACCTCTGCACTGTATTTACAGGACCCCTGCACGTAATTCATTAGTACTGTGCGTATGTTTAGAAAGGATAGCTTGCAGTCTGTACCCAAGACCTGCCCAGTGCCAGATTAAGCCTTCGGGGGGCCCGGGGCACTTTAGGCAGGGGGGCCCCCTTGCACTTGTCATTACTGGCCACAAACTGCATGAGAGAATATTATACTGTCAAAACACAGAGTAAAGACAGTATAAACTTGGTCAATGGGTAACTGCTTACTCTGTAGGACTGTAGGAGACCTCACAGTGTCAGTGCTGCCTCTGATTAAAAACCCTCCCATGACTAGGCTGCTGCTGCTGCTGTCCTCCATGGGCCTGAGAAGCATGTAATGAGCTCCACCAATCAGAGCTCAGCATAACCTCTCAGCCTCTGCCCTCTTGTGCAAAGTGTCATGGGACAGTCAACTCCCAGTAATGCACTGCACACTTGTGCATTCAGTGTGCCTTGGCTCCTGATGCTCAGCACCATTAATCATTGTCACATTGGCAGATAGGTGAAGCTGCAGCACTACCCCACTCCCATGCACAAAACCTTTAGCTAAAAAAAAAAATACATGCCATCACAGGGGCCCCTAGCTAGAGGGGGGGCTCAGGGGTACTGCCCCTTTTGCCCCTGCTTTAATCCGGCCCTGGACCTTCCCATGTGTCTCCATGAACTCCCTTTTTTTCTTCTTATTTCTTCTTGTGTCCCCAACTGTCTTTGAATCCTGACGATTAATACTAAGCTGTAAACACATCTATGGTTGTACTACATATTACTTCTTGAATGATGCAACACACATGTAATGTTTAATTTTTTTTTTCTTTTTCCTTTTTTTTGTTCTTTTATTTTTCTTTTGTATGTTTATTTCACATATATTGCTTCTATCTTTAAAATTCAATAAAAATACATGATTAAAAAAAAAAAAACATGAATAATTCACACATACTTAACCAGGGCAGACTGGCTGGACCATGTGGTTCTTATCTGCCATCAAATTCTATGATTCTATGTTATGTTTCTATGACGCGACCCATCCGCCGATGTACAGAGGGTTTATCTCAGTACTTTTGTCCCCAACAGGTCCGCACGCCTCCTCACACTATCCTGAGATGACGCATCAGTGCTCGGAGTGTCAGCAATGTTTCCCTAATCATTCAGCCCTCGTCACCCATCAGCAAACGCATTGCGCCAGTAATCTGTATAGGTGCTCGGTCTGTGGGGTGCGATTCAGCTCCACATTGGCTCTCACCGTCCACCAGCGATGTCACACTAAGGGAAAACTGTTTCACTGCGTTTTCTGTGGAAAATCCTTTCATCAGAGGTCAAATCTTCTTTGCCATGAGAGGTCTCACACCGGGAAGAAGCCATTTTTATGCCTGGAGTGCGGGAAATGTTTTTCAGGAAGGTCTGCCCTCACTACGCACCAGCGGATTCACTCTGGGGACAAGCCATATATTTGCACAGACTGTGGGAAGCATTTCACACAGAGATGCAACCTTGTGAGACACCGGCGCATCCACACCGGGGAGAAGCCATATGTGTGTTCCCAGTGTGGCTGCTGCTTTTCTGACCCATCAGCTCTCAATCGGCACAAGAGAACCCACAACGTGTGATCTAGATGAACAGTCTGACGGATGCAGGGTGCGGCTGTGTGTTACTTATTTCTCCACCAGTTGCATTTTGTGCTTCCAGATCTCCGGGATAATGCAACTGGGTATAAGCCATACAAATATCACTTCCTGGTCAGACTTTGTACTACTACATCCTCAACTCCTAAATAAAAGTTTACATGTTGATGATGATGGCATAAAGAAGACAGAAAAGGACTCTCTCTTTTTTTGGGGCACAACTTTATATGATATGATTTTTCTTTAAGATTTAACTTTTAATATTTATAGTTAAAATATATGAGCCAACTATCAACACCCAAACGTTTATACATACAAAACATAAAACATGCAAAGTCTTGCCTGGGTGAGTGTATCTCCCCAGGTAAAACAAGATAAAATTGAAGAAAGAGCAAAAAAAACAATGCTCTTAATGATGAAGGTGCAGCGAAATATGTCCTTATATATTCCTTAGATGACCAATTATGCTCCTCTGAAAATTATTTTAGGAGTCTTACAGTAGCAAGTAGCTATATTTTCAATAGCAACAATTCAATCAATCTACTTGGTCTGTGAGTTAAAGATTAATCAACCGGATTGCCTTTTGTCCATAATTTAAATAAACACAAAAGGCACCCTGCATTAATTACCAGAAAACCACAGTGGAGAGATAACAGTGATTTTGTTTCGCACATGGTATGGGTTTTATTGTTTAGTAAGCAATAATTTTAGCATAAAAATAAGGGGATTAGAAAAGATAAATGAGAGAGAAATCTCCTTTCAGTCATTATAATCACTATCCATGGATTCCCTAATAGTATACATAACTTCCTTTTTTCTTTTATTACAGTTTCTCATGTTAGATAATAAGTGATGGCAAAACGATACTATCTATTTGTGTTTGTTTGCGCCGGTCTTTTTATTGCAGTGTTTTTATTGCAGTGTTTTTATTGCAGTGTTTTTGTGTTTGTTTGCGCTGTAGCAAATTATGGTTGCAAATATAGATTCAAGATACATAGGGAGTAGGCTTTATTGATTGTTAGTGGATATTGACAGTATCAACCACATACATGTGAATGAAAATACATCTACATGTAATGCTAAATATAACAATCAGGGACACACTATCTTTTTGAAACATACTATTGGAGTCATACTATCTCTATGTATCATATCATTAAAGTCAGTTATAAAGCGCTATTGCAGACATATAGTCCCAAACAAGGATCTACTTATATAACACCTTTTTTAATAGTATAGCCAGCTACTAGCACGTAGATAGACAGACAGTCTAAAACACGGGCTGTCAAACTCAAATTCATCGGGGGCCGCATCAGCAGTTTGGTCACCCTCAAAGGGCCGGTTGTATCTGTAGGACTATGTGTCCACTCTTTATGATCATAAATTATTGTCACTGCATTCAATTATTGTATACTCAGCAGTAGCATTTCCCTCCTGCTATTGCTGTGAACTAGTGCATTAGGGCACACGCTGCCTGCACAGGGGGGCAGCACCCAATCTTAGGGCATATGTCCTGCTTATTATCATGGGACACAGCAATTAATGATGGGCTGCAATGTGCCAGTGCACACACACACACATAGGCAGAGAGTTTGCCACTTACCCACTCTGATGCGTCCACTCCAGTCTGAGCTGCTCCACCACCAAGGACACAGCTGCGCTCTCACACAGGCGCATTTCCCCCTCCCTCCTGTGAGTAGCGCTCCTCGCACTATCTATCCAGGAGTGGGGGGCAGCATGCTCCCGGTCACTGTGCAGTGCACACTCAGCAGTAAGTGACCTGGAGCGCACAGCAGCAGCACCATTCACCACGATGGACCTGCTCTTTCCTCTCTCTGGCTCCTATACAGCAGGTGGGAGCGGAGGAGGGGTTGACGACCGGCGGCACTGCGCTAGAGGGTAGACGTTCTCTGGCTTGTAGGCTGCCGCGCATGCGCTGAAGAGGCGGCTTTCTTGTTTAAAAAAAAAAAATCGAGAATAAAAGGTGAAGGCTGGCGGCAGCTGCGCGGGCCACATGAAGAGGTCTGGCGGGCCGGATTTGGCCCGCGGGCCTTGTGTTTGACACCCCTGGTCTAAAACAAGGATATTCTTACTAATTATTGGATACACCTGTATCCAAATTGGCCCAGTTCACTATATAACAGACATCAGTGGGACAAACCGACACTGATGAAGCTTTAGCGAAACGGCCGTCTAAACCCCTTCCCCCGGATGCCACATCCAAAGGCACACACCTGTTACACCCTGCACTAAGGAGCAGCACAGAGGCTGACATTCTCCCCTCGTAGCTGCATGGAGCAGAGTCTTCATCCCGCCTCAGATGCATTGCTGACAGGCAGACGATTGATCTCCTAAACCGCACGGAGACCTGATATCTACTCAGGCTTATCAGCACAATTGAGTGGGAGTGCGCTCCAGCCCTGAAGCTGCACAGAGAGTACTGCTGACAGGCAGAGGTCTGATTTCCAATAGACTGTGTGTGATGTACAGGTAGGACAACGTGCGCAAGAAGCAGCCAGACTAATCCGTAACCTCAAAAAAAAAGGCTCTCCCAAAACCTTCACCAAAGTCACCAAAAACACAAATTAGGTTACAGACTTATCCGGCGCTTAGTAGCGTATTCCTCTGCCGAAAGATCCTTCAGCATATATTCCACATACAAGGGATATAAACAAAATCTCTCATGGTGTAGTACCACATGTAAAAAATTTAATACATAAGAGACAATACAGACAATAGAAACAATTTAGAATAAATTGTAACAAATCAACAATAAAATGAATCCTCCGTTTGCCAGCATGTAAAAGGGGGTAATTACCAGATAAATGGGAACTGTAGACGCACAGTTCAAATGGGCATGTTGAAATAATTCCCTGGAGTTTTAGGATACCGGCTCTCCTTCTCTCCACTGTAACGCCGTCCTGCTCACCAAAGGTCTCTGGAAACCTCCCTTTCTGCTGCTGACCAAACTGGATGTTCAAAGTGCGGGCTTACACCATCTTCATTAAATCTTAAAGCTATGCTCTATATCTGCTCTACTCCGGGCGGCTGCTGTCTCTCTAGCGATGCGGTCTCCGGTGCTGCTATGCGACAGATGCATTGCTGACAGGCAGACGATTGATCTCCTAAACCGCACGGAGACCTGATATCTACTCAGGCTTATCAGCACAACCGAGTGGGAGTGCGCTCCAGCCCTGAAGCCGCACAGAGAGCACTGCTGACAGGCAGAGGTCTAATTTCCCTAACCGCACGGAGACCAGACACTTATTTAGACTTATCAGCGCAACAGAGTGAGAGTACGCTCTAGCTCTGAAGCCACAAAGAGAACAGTCGGAGGTCCCGGCTGACAAGCGCTTCTTGCAGAGACAGTATCATACTGTCGGACAATCCCTATCATGAGTCCCTACACTGCCGAAGAGAGCTGCTGCGGCACGTTATAGGGAGAGCCCTCCTGAGACACAGCACACAGGAGCTAACTATACCGGGTGTTTCCGGGTCTATACTGAATATATTTGGCTGCCATTGTGCTTATTACTACTCTTTTGGGGCTGTATTGTAAACGTATGTAAAGAAGTGTTTTCATGCTCTCCCCTGTATAGGGATAGAGCTAGGGAAACTGTATCTTGCGGATATATCTTCCATTCATTTTGGCTGAATTATTACATTAGAACAAGCAGCTTGAGAGGTGTGGGGCTGACAATTAATGCGTTACCTGACTAAATGGTAACTAATTACAATAGACTAGTAATACTGGTTTCTAAGAGCTATAGAAATTGTGCTCCGCTGATACATATTGGATTTTTCATGCATGATTTTTATTATGGTGTTATCCGGCCAATTGCAAATTAGCTGCATTTGAGAAACAGCCTGAGAGATATACGGTCTATAATACTGTGTTATCGGGCTAATTAGGCTTAGCCTTCACTACCAAGAGCTTGATAGACATTGTTGTATAGATATACATTGAATCTTATAAGTATGTTCTACGATACTGTGTTACCTAACAAGTTGTAAATCAAGCTGTATCAGATACACGGCTTGAGAGATATAAGTCTACAATACCGCTTAATTAGCTACAAGCAGCCTGAGAGAGATGTGTACCGGTTGAGTATCCCGTATCCGTGTATCCCTTATCCGAATTATTCCAAAAACCGTGGTTTTTGGAATCATTCGCCGGTGACGTCACCGGTGCGCGCGCGCACACCCGCGCAATGCATTCCTGGGACCGCTGGAGACCCAGAGAAGATGCCGGAGGCCTGCTGTGGACGCCCGGGGACTGCGTGGACGCCGAGGGACCACTGGACACCATCAGGGGACAGGTAAGTATGGCTAAAAAAAATTATTCCAAAAACCGAAAAATTCCCCTATCCGGAATGCTCGTGGTCACGAGCATTTCGGATAGGGGATACTCAACCTGTATTGCTATTTGTTTAAGCGATAATTGGCCACCACAGATAAACAGCCCTAAAAACCTTAAATTTCCATTCTGAACAGTGGGTGTTATTAACACCGTATTTCTAATAAAACACACATACAAACATTTAGGTACTTGTGAGTTATCCGGGCGTCCGATTTTGTACTTACGATTTGCATGCGATTTGCATGCGATATCGCATACGATATCGCATACGATATCGGATCCGATTTGCGATTTACATGCGATTTACATGCGATTTAGCATGCGATTTGCATCAGATTTGCTATTCATTTCATTACCCCACTATCCCCAAAGTGTGTCTATCAACGTGAACCCGAAGCGTGGCGAGCGCAGCGAGCCCGCGAGGGGCGGCGGTACGCGTCCTCCGACCTTTTCATGCCCTACTATCCACTAGGGCGTGGAGTGAGAATAGAATAGTGTGGCGAGCGCAGCGAGCCACCGAGCCCGAAGCGTGGCGAGGGGACGCGGACACCTGTGAAGCCCGCAAGGGCACGCGGATACCTGTGAAGGTGTCCGCGTCCCCTCGCGGGGCTCGCTGCGCTCGCCACGCTTCGGGCTCGGTGGCTCGCTGCGCTCGCCACACTATTCTATTCTCACTCCACGCCCTAGTGGATAGTAGGGCATGAAAAGGTCGGAGGACGCGTACCGCCGCCCCTCGCGGGCTCGCTGCGCTCGCCACGCTTCGGGTTCACGTTGATAGACACACTTTGGGGATAGTGGGGTAATGAAATGAATAGCAAATCGGTACTTGTGAGGCTCCCGATTTTGTATTTACGATTTGCATGCGATTTGCATGCGATATCGCATACGATATCGCATACGATATCGGATCCAAAATCGGACGCCCAGATAACTCACAAGTACCAACATTTATATAACAGGTACATCTGAGCGCCATATAATTGGTGTATTACCATCCTCTTTTCAATTCTTAAGCACATGGTAAATGTTTCTAACTTCCTTCTTCCTCTCATCTCTAATAACTATTGAGACCACTACTAGGTCCTAATATTTCGGGGTTTTCACCCCCTGCCTGGGATCGCTCATTTTCCCATCAATGCTACAAGCAAATGGGTAAACAGCAGCATCTAGGGTCAGGAAGAGGGATTACCCATATATCTTGCATCTAAATTTTCTGGGCTCTCTCATTGCAGTCCATGTTTGCGTAGCTCACTTGCAAGGACCTAAGGTTAACCAAGTGGCTCCACATATTGGGCCCCAACAGCAGAAGCCCACTAACTCCTTAAGTGGGCGAATTAAGTCTTGAAGCACTCGCTCACTTGCCAATATGGGTATTGGTGTATCTTAGTAGTAGCTACGGACTGAAAGGAGATTTCTCTTTCTCTGTCATTTATCTTTTCTAATCCCCTTATTTTTATGCTACAATTATTGCTTACTAAACAAAAAAACCATACCATGTGCGAACCCAAAATCACTGTTATCTCTCCACTGTGGTTTTCTGGTAATTAATGCAGGGTGCCTTTTGTGTTTATTTAAATTATGGACAAAAGGCAATCCGGTTGATTAATCTTTAACTCACAGACCAAGTAGATTGATTGAATTGTTGCTATTGAAAATATAGCTACTTGCTACTGTAAGACTCCGAAATTTTTTTTCAGAGGAGCATAATTGGTCATCTAAGGAATATATAAGGACATATTTCGCTGCGCCTTCATCATAAAGAGCATTGTTTTTTTTTGCTCTTTCTTCAATTTGATCTTGTTTTACCTGGGGAGATACACTCACCCAGGCAAGACTTTGCATGTTTTATGTTTTGTATGTATAAACGTTTGTGTGTTGATAGTTGGCTCATATATTTTAACTATAAATATTAAAAGTTAAATCTTAAAGAAAAATCATCATATAAAGTTGTGCCCCAAAAAAAGAGAGAGTCCTTATCTGTCTTCTTTATGCCATATTACATTACTCTCTAGGGAGAACCTCCACTCACATGATAAATTGATACGATTGTATCCAGTATATCTTTTTTCACTGTGGAATAGCATAATAACTCACATTTATTTTTTTGAGTAATTTCAGTGAACACTTGTGCAAGGACAAAAAAAACCTCCCCTTCCCTTTTCCCTATACAAAGATGTTGATGATGATGTACATTACTTCTATAACCTGCAGGTGTCAGTGTTGCTGCTACTGTTCAGGTAGAGGGTTACGGGTAGATTTACTGAGGAGCGGCTGTAAGAAACCGCTCCTTAGGAAATCTACCCTCAGCCTTTGACCATGCACCATCCCAGTAACATGATAAAGATGGTAAACAGAACTGTTTTATTTATTTGTATTCAAAGATATATATTGAAGTGGCAATCATTTACAAGGCAAAAAACCATGCCATGTAAATGATTGCTGCATTCAAAAAACGAAATCAGAGTTTTGCCGACATCCTGCAAACTCAAATGCTATTACATATACTCCTCAGTCTTTGTAGGGTCAGACACACAGATGTACAGCAGGGAAAGGGCTGATATTAGCATTGGCATAAAGTCCCAGCCATGACTATGGGGAAATGTACTTAGTTAGGCCCTATGACTTATTGAAGGGACACGGCGGAGTAATGGCCCAATTCAGGCCCACTTGCACCTGAGCGATTATCGAACATCCATGCATGCGGACTGTCCAATGTGTGTTTGCACGGGGGCCCATTCCGAATGCAGCCAGTGATGGCTAGTTCACAAGTTGATTGACAGGTGTTTGGGGGCAAAAGGTCAGCGTTTTCTGGGAGTGCCCCGGAAAGTGCAGGTGTTGCCCGGCCATTGGGAGGACGGGCCGCTGACATCAGCCCCGGCCTCCTTCTCTCCATGGTGATCGCAGCGCTGAGATAGTCTAGACTTACTTGGCGGCTGCGAAAAGAGTCAAATCCATCAACGGTGAGTTATTACGAATGGATTTCCCTCTGTGTGCATGGCTGAAAATGCATTTGCAGCAGTGCACATGGGCGGTGATTACCTGATCGCTGGGCTCTGAATGCAGCCCAGAAATCAGGTCTGAATCAGGCCCTATTTAGAATGGTGCTCACCTTCTACATATAACTCAAAATGCCCTATGGCCATTGATTCACATTGGCGCTATTGGAAGGGGCTTCCTTGGTTTTGCAGTGGCCACACCTCCCAGAATAGTATAACCCAGCACTGTGATGTCATACTGCTGACTTGTGACTCGTGGCCCAAAACTATTACACCACACATAGCTGTGGCTAATCATTAGGCAGGGTGATAGACACTCGATACTTACATGTTGTTAGGAAGGGTGTGCACAAGCTCTCTGTTGCAGATCCCTAACTGTTAGTGTTGAAGCCTTAGTTCGCAGGAGGCAATCAGGGCAGCCACGTTCGAAGGGGTAGATTACATCCACCCCAACCCTGGTGCCGACTGGTCTTATGGATGACGAGGCTGCGACAATAAGCAGGGATACCGCACGAGTAACTGGCTGAAGTACACACACCTTCAGTACTTAATGCAACAATGCAGGAAGATGATACCTAATAACACCGATAGTAAATGTAACAATACACAAGATGGAATAGTGGCCAGAAATACCAACAGACAAATGAATGTAACAATGCAATAAGGTGGTACAAGAAATAATAAATGCAATCAACCCCTAACTTATCTGGAAGATGGAAATCACAGGAAGCACAGAGGTTGAGCAGGCTGAAAAGCTGAGACTGGAACATGGAACAAGCTGACTGAGGCACAGCACTAGGCAGGCATACAGGACGCTGACGACCGGTTACAGGATCCGGGAACACTCTGGGACTGGAGACCAAGAACACAGAACTATAACTGGTGTCTGTTCCCAGCAGACGCTGGCCTTATAATCAAAAACGCCACCCTGCGGCATGTGACATCAGCCGCCTCCTCCGTGCCTCTCCCGGCCGCTGTGTGGAACGGAAGTTCGGGTCGTTGCCTAGCAATGCACCCGACACTTCCGCTCTGTCTGCCCAGCTGCTGCCGGAAGAAGATGGCCGCCGCCCGCAGTGTCCCTGAAGCTTTGGCGCTGTCACAAACAGCAGCGCTACCGGAGAGAAGAAACAAGTGGCGGCAAATTGCCCGCCTAACACATGTATAGGTGGGTGCATTGTCGAACATAGTAAAGTACTTTAAATGTGGATGTCAGGAGTGAAGCATCCCACATTCCATCAAACTTGTTTTGATGGCTGGCAAAGCCCCCATACCTGCCCTAACATAAAATGTGATGGCAGATAAGAACCACTTGGCCCATCTAGTCTGCTCCTTTTTTAAACATGTTACCTCAAACCATATGTGATCCTTATTCCTTTGTAAGGATATAAATATGCCTATCCCAAGCATGTTTACATTGCTCTACTGTATTTACCTCTACCACCTCTGATGGGAGGCTATTCCACTTATCTACTACTCTTTCTGTGAAGTAATTCTTCCTCAGATTTCCCCTGAATCTTCCTCCCTCTAGTGTCAGTGCATGTCCTCGTGTTCTGTTGCTCCTCTTCCTGTGAAGAATGTCTCCCACCTGTACCATGTTAAAAACCGTTAGTACAAATCTCACTTTGTGATTTCTCTAAAAATGTGATTCGCTAATCTATTACTTTATACAAATTCTACTGCTGCAAACATTTTTTAGAATCCATCTACTTGCTACATTTGGAAAAACAGCTAAGCCGTGTTTTACAGGTTGTGATAAATTGCGGAAAAAGATGTATGTGGACACATCTGTATATGTGACAGTCTCTTATGTCCCCCCTTTCCCTTCTCTGCTCTAAACTAATACATACTGTATTAAGATCTTTTAGTCCTTCCTAGTAAGTTTTGAATTGTAGGCCATGCACCATTTTAGTTGCCCTTCTTTGTACAGCCTCTAATGTATTTATATCCTTCTGGAGATATGGCCTCCAGAACTGAACACAATTCTCTAGGTGAGGTCGTATCAATGACCTATACAGTGGCATTATTACTTCTTTCTTTCTTTCTACTGCTGATACCTCTCCCTATGCAACCAAGCATCTGACTTCTTCATTGCTTTGTTACATTGCCTACCTGCCTTTAAGTCCCCTGAAATAGTGACACCTAGATCCCTCTCTTCCTCAGTAGTTTCCATTATAGTGCCATTTATACTATATTGAGTCTTTGGATTTCTGAGACCCAAGTGCATGATTTTGCATTTTTTGGCATTAAACTGTGGTTGCCATGCTCTTGACCATTCCTCTAATTTACCTAGATCATCAATCATTTGTTTTACCCCTCCTGTTGTGTCTACCCTGTTGCATACCTTTGTGTCATCTGCAAAAAGGTACATTTTACCCTCAATTCCATTTGCAATATCACCAATAAAGATATTAAAGAGCATTGGTCCAAGTACAGATCCCATGCCCTTTGCCTTCACACTGACCCCCCCCCCCCCTTAATTATGTTTGACATTATTCATGTTCTTAAAAACCAGGTAATCCTTAGACAAGAGTTTATCACCTTGCTTGTTATATAAAAGTATATATTGTATATTTGACGTGGAATAAATACGGAATCCGAGTACTCAGATTAAACCGGCCCCAGCATCTTGATAGAGTAAATTGTGACTGGGTATCCGACAGCACTTTGTTTACTCCTACTTCCTTATCCCTCCTTTGTTGCAGACTAACCCTCACCTCACGAAGCGGACCCTAAGCCTCCCCACTACTGTCTACATCTAACCCTTTATTGTAACCGCCTAACCTCCCTCCCCGCAGCCTAATTCTAACCTTCTCCTTTGCGTAGCCTAACCCTATGTCTCCCCACTAGTGCCTAAAACTACGCCCCCCCCACCCCCCATCCCTGGCTGCCCACTCCCCAAATAATTACCGATCGGGATAGAGGCTGTAAGTATTATGGCGTTGGCATCTTGATCCATTCGATGTTTTGGCGCAGGTCATCTGAAGGCAGTCCAGATACCAGCGTTGGCATCCTGCCCATCAGTAGAGAGTAGAACAGAAAACCACAAGTAGCCTTTGTGTTCAAAGCAGTGGGGCATCTCCCACAAAACAATAGGCCAGGATTAGCCCACTTGTTCACTAGCAACTACTCCAGCAGTTGGGTATCTGCCAAGGTCTTTGCTAGAAACGTCTGACATTAGGGTGATATCATGTAACGCATCATATCTGATGCACTACAAATAACCATGAATAACTAACACATAATTATCCAGGGCAGACTGGATGGACCACATTGTTTTTATCTGCCATCAACTTCTATGCTTCTATATTATGTTTCTATGATACAACCCATTCACTGATCTACAGAGGGTTTATCTCAGTACTTTTGTCCCCAACAGGTCCGCACGCCTCCTCACACTATCCTGAGATGACGCATCAGTGCTTGGAGTGTCAGCAATGTTTCCCCAATCATTCAGCCCTCCTCACCCATCAGCAAACGCATAGCGCCAGTAACCTGTATAGGTGCTCAGTCTGCGGTGTATGTTTCAGCTCCACATTGGCTCTTACCGCCCACCAGCGATGTCACACCAAGGACAAAGTCTTTCACTGCTCTTACTGTGGGAAATCCTTTCATCAGAGGTCAAATCTTCTTTGCCATATGAGGTCTCACACCGGGAAGAAGCCATTTTTATGCCTGGAGTGCGGGAAATGTTTTTCAGGAAGGTATGCCCTCACTGCGCACCAGCGGATTCACTCTGGGGACAAGCCATTTATTTGCACAGACTGTGGGAAGCATTTCACGCAGAGATCCAACCTTGTGAGACACCGGCGCATCCACACCGGGGAGAAGCCGTACGTATGTTCCCAGTGTGGCTGCTGCTTTTCTGATCGCTCAGTTCGCAATCGGCACAGCAGAACCCACAACGTGTGATCTAGTCTGTCGGATGCAGGGTGAGGCTGTGTGCTATTCATTTCTCCACCAGTTGCATTTTGTGCTCTCGGATCTCCAGGATAAAGTTTACATCTTGACGGTGCTGTACATTACTTCTTTTCACATCAATAGTTTTTATTGTAAATTTTGTTCCGTTAACCGCGGTAGGGGAAGGGTACAGAAAATAAAATTGAAAGGAAGGGAGGAGGGGGTGGGGCAGAAACATGATCTCAAAATAACAGTATACAATTTAGTCAACAATACACAAGACAGATAACTTGAGAGACTTGTTTTACAACAGCAAAGATATACGTATTCATGAAGTAAAGCGAGAATCTCTTAATGGTCAACGGGTTAGTCTGGTCCAAGCATAGTATCAAGACTTTCCCCAGAAATCGAGTATTCCTGCCAACTAAGCCATTTAGCCGTGGGAGAGTTGGACTTGGAAAGGAGTGGTGAACCTATGGTTTACATTTGGTATGCATAATTAATTTTTCGGATAATATTTGCAAGGGGTGAGGGATTAGGGCTTTTCCAGTTTTGTGCTATAGCTGCTCTAGTGGCTATTAATATATGTACAAGGACATATCGGGCTGTGGTAGGGATATCCTCCGAATAGGTGTTTAGTAAGGCTAATGAAGGTGACATCGGGCTAGGTAGCCGCAGGACCTTGGTGGCTAATACGTCTCTCCACAACTGAAGAATTTTGGGGTATGAGAATACATGAAAGCTATCACCTACCTCCGCACAGTCTCGCCAGCAGTACCTGGAGACTGACGGCCAAATCTTGTGTAGCTTGGCAGGTGTGAAGTAGAGATCATGTGTCAGTTTAAAGTGAGATGACAAACAAATCAATTCCCACTGGGGATGGGATGCAATTAGATAAGAATGCTACTGGAGGTTGTGTGGGGTCCTGAATATGATAGGCTGCCTGAAGAGGTGAGTTTTCAGGGAACGCTTGAAATTTTGGAGGCTAGAGGAGAGTCTTATTGTGCATGGAAGGGCATTCCATAAGTTGGGTGCTGCCCGAAGTTGACTTAGTGTCCAGCTCGTCGCTATGTGCTAAAGTGTACCAATACTTAATAGAGCTCTAGAGTTACCAGAAGAGATCTTGGCCATTATGTCAGGGGGTGGGAGGAGCAGTGGCCCCAAAGAGCGAAGTGAGCATGTTATCCAGTGGATAATGCGGGTATAGGAGAAAAATTCTGTAGAGTGTAAGTTAAATTGAGTTTGCAATGTAGCGAAAGGGGTAATTATGATACCAATCTGTGATGTTGGCGATACCTCGGGAAATCCAGCCGGTAAGTGCCAAGTCTGGGATTATAGTAGAGAGGGCCTGAAGTGATAGGGATCGAGTGGGTAAGGAGATCTTCTTCGATAGGACCAGGACCTCATCCCATGCTTTCAGTGAGTTTTTGATCGCACAAGGAATGTCATGTGCTAGCGGTCTCTGGAAAGGGGAGTTGGGGGTAAGGGGAGTTGGGGGTACATTTGTTTCTCCGGGTCTACCCAAGGTTTTGTATCTGATGGTAAAGACCAGTCGCAAGCCTGGGCCACTAAGCTTGCCAACTGATATTTCCTCAGATCTGGCACGGCCAAGCCACCCAGCCTCCTACACCTAGTCAGTCGCAAATATGCTATTCTAGGAGGCTTCTTCCAGATATAATGAAGAATGATTGAGTGTATTTGACCAATGACTTTTAGGGGAATTAGATATGGTATGGAACGAAAAAGATACATCAACTTCAGGAGGATAGACATTTTGAATGCAGCCAGTCTACCCATCCATGAGACCTCCAAACTCATCCACCTCTTTAATAGTTGAGAATGAGATTCGAGTGGCTTATAATTGATATCCACCGTCGAGGAAAGGTCATTGGGGATGCGAATGCCAAGATATACAATAGAGTCTGTCCTCCAATTGTATCTATATTGCTGCTTAAACTGGGAGAGTTTACGGGTATCTTTATTAAATGGCAACGCTTTCGTTTTAGCGGTATTGAGTTTATAAAATGATGCAGCACCATAGTCCTCTATAATCTTATGGATGATAGGTAGAGACGTTGCTGGTTTTGTAATAAACAATAAAACATTGTCCGCAAACAGACTCAATTTATGGGTGGAGGACCCCACTTGTATACCCGGGGACCTCAATGATTGGCGTATCTTGATTGCTAGAGGATCTGTAGCCAGTACATACAAAAGGGGGGACAGTGGGCATCCCTGTCTAGTATCAGTCGAGATCTTAAAAGGTGAGGAAGAAAAGCCATTGCTTCATACTTTGTAAGAACAGCGCTTGAAGTTGATTACGAACTGACACCAAGTCCCGTTTCAGTAAGTGAGATGGTTGTGATCTATTTAAGGATTCAACTTGGAGCAAGCAACACTCCAGGTCTTCCTGTTTTTTTTTAGATTTTTTTTTTTTTTAAGTCTGGCACCTGTTTGGATGATTATCCCCCTTAAGACAGCTTTCCAGGCACACCAGTGTGTGGGTATGGATGTGCAGGGGCGAGTTGGTAGCTAAGTAGGATGTCATGGCCTTAGTAATTGTTGTAAGGGCTTCAGGGGATATGAGTATGTAATCTGGAAGCCTCCAGGGGGCGGGGTGGCATCTTGGAAAGATGTAGATTCCAAGACCAGGTTATGGCTGAATGGTCCAACCACGCAACTGGAATAATAGACGTCCTGGAGGTATGCTGAAGGGTGCACTTATCTAGTAGGACTAAGTCTATGGAGGAGTAGGAGTTATGTATGTGAGAGAAAAAGGTGTAGTCTTTAATTGAGGGGGATCTGACCTGCCAAACATCATACAGATCGAATTCTGTAAGCAATCGGTTCCGAGGGGATAGGGATCTCTGCTGGTGTGAAAAGTTATCTAATGGTGTGGATTTTTCTATTTTCTCGTCTGGAACTAAATTAAAATCTCCCATAACTACATGGCCTTTTTTTTTTTTTCTGAACAGTGTCTAACAATTTACGTAAGAAGGGACAATCGTTACTTATTTGACCTCCAGTTTACCCACTATAATCAAATAGCGGCCATCTATGTCTGTCGTTTGAGATACCAAGTCAAATTCTACAGTGTTATGGAATAAAATTGCTACTCCATGTCTCTTAAAAGGGCCATTGGAAAAATAACCTGTGGGGTATTGCGAGTTATGGAAAGCTGGTGGGGCTTGTGCTGCAAAGTGAATCTCCTGTAGACCAACTACTCTGGCTTTCTCTCTATGAAACATTTACAGTGCTTGATGTCTCTTGTTCAGGGAATTAAGGCCATATACATTCAAATAATAAAATGTAACCATAACTAAGTAGAGACTATTGTTTCAGTAGTTTCTGAAACAATAGTCTCTTAGGTCCGCAAGGGCAACTGAGCCTGGAACTCCTCTGATTTTAAGGTTCTTTCTTCCAAGTCAGCAAGTTTATCCCGCAGTGCGACGATAGTTTATTTATTTATTTTCAGTTTCTTATATAGCACAGCATATTCCGTTGCGCTTTGCAATTGGAAACAACAGTGATTAAACAAACTAGGTAGATAAAAACTGACATGGAGGTAGGCGGGCCCTGCTCGCAAGGTTACAATCTATAGATTCAGAGTGAAAGGTGAGAAGGTCATTGTGAGAAGTCATCAGTTCCTGCATTTTTGACTCCAAATGATCCATGAGACCCTTGATTCCTCCCAGATCTGTTCTGAGTGTTTGGATCGAAAACTCTAGGTTGGTGAGAATGTCGGCATGGAACACTGTAAACAGTCGAAGCATAGACTGGGATGTAAGTGGTGCCTGTGGGTCAAGCTCCATTTCCATGTCGGCTAAGGAGGGGGAAGAGGGCTTGGAGGAGGTGTTGGGGGTCGAGGAGTCCTGTTGCCTCTGCATGGTTGGTTTCCTGAACCATATAGGAGTAGGTTGTTTAGGAGTCTTGTTCCCTCTCCTCAATGGCATGGTAAGATTGATGTTAGAAGCCGACCCAAGGGTAAGAATCAGACTGCAGAGCCAAGAGACCGTGTGGTAGCTATTAGTATGTTATGGAAATTGCATGGATAAGCAGAACAGGTGTTCAATCCATCCCATTAGTGAGGGTGTAGTTAAGCTGAAGGACCCATGAAGGAGGTACTAGCCTTCCACCATTAGTGCACTATCAGCCCACTGTCTCAGTTCCCCACAGCGTCAGCTAGCCAAGGGGCTCTAGATGGAGATGGGAGAATTTCTCCTATTAAGATGGCCATCAGCCCCACAGCTAGGGGCTACACTATGCCCTCTCACCTCTCTGGATGGCTCTCCCTAGGGAAGTGGATGATCTGAGGATGTCCAGGGGAGGTCTCCACCGGTTAGGAAGATGCAGACAGTCTCCAGGAGTCTCCTATGCTGTGCTTCTTTGGGCAGGGGGAGAGGGATCTGCTCGGTGGTGGTCCCTGAAACGGGTGATATCAGGCCCAAAAGTCAGCGGGAGCTGCATCCAGGCTTCACTGCTCAGCTTCCCGGTCAGGCCACGGCCCACTGTACATTAGTTCTATAACCTGCAGGTGTCAATGTTGCTGCTACTGGTCAGGTAGAGGGTTACAGGTAGATTTACTGACGAGTGGGGTGTTAGAGACTCTGATGATTAATGGCTGTAAGAACCCGCTCCTTAGGAAATCTAGGGAAAAAGGAAAGAGTGGGATTGTGGAGCACTGAAATATATTTACTAACATAAAACAATGTAATATGATCAACTAGGTATCACATAAAAAGTTTTTGAATAAATCTCATATATCAAGATGCATCCATATAAAACAAAGATATATAAAATTGCAGAATAACATACATTGACATAAAATTGATCTCTGGTTTCAAGAATTAGAAGGACAAAGGAATTTATACTTATACAGAGTCCCGCTTGTTCCTATTGGTACTCTCCTGCCAACAATGGTATATGTTAGGTCACAATAGATTCCATGATTAACTGATCTGGTGGGTGTCCTTTGTGCTTTTTTTATCCTCTCATGTAAAGCAGATGGTGTAGCTCATGTTAAGGAAGGCTCCAAGAAGTAGGCCTGGTGGTATCCCAATTTGATGTATCCAGTTAGTGACAGAGTGTCGGTTGGGGGAGAGCAGGTCCAAGTGGGGTGTTACAATGTAAAGGTCCCAGAGTCCAATAAGTATTAAAACTGACACGTTTCGTCGTCCACAGGCAACTTTATCAAAGATGTGACACCTTTGATCAAGTTGTCTGTGGACGATGAAACGCGTCAGTTCCTGGGTGTTTGGGGGTGAAATGTCAGCGTTTTCTCGGAGTGCCCCGGAAAATGTAGGTGTTGCCCGGCTGTTGGGAGGACGGGCTGCTGACATCAGCACCGGCCTCCTTCTCTCCATGGTGACCGCAGTGCTGAGATAGTCTAGATTTACTTGGCGGCTTGCGAACATCCATCAATGTTGAGTGATTATGAATGGATTTTCCTCTGTGTGCATGGCTGCAAATGCATTTGCAGCTGTGCACATGGGCGGCTATTACCTGAGTGCTGGGCTCTGAACGCAGTTCAGCAATCAGGTCTGAATCAGGCCCTATTTAGAATGGCGCTCACCGTTGTTATTGTTATTATTGACGCCACTAGAAATATCTATTGATTGTCTCTTTAATTGTCATTATTCCTAACTACTGCATGATGATGGTCTTACTGCAAGTCTTATATTTGTGTCTCCTATTTTACAACATTGCTTTTTTATATATATCTCTATTTCACTCACTTATCTATTATTACCCAATTGCAAGATCCATGATGCTATTATTTTGTCAGCTTTTCTTTGCTTTTACTTTATGTTGTTGGAAAACATTAGAAAATGGTGGATTGTTCCTTATATTGTATCAGATTATGTCGTTCCTTTGTTGCAGTTGATGTGTTTTGTGATTTATGAGGTTCAATAAAATATATTTTTGAAAAAAAAAAAGAATGGCTCTCACCCTCTACATATAACTCAAAATGACCTATGGCCATTGAATCACATTGGCGCTATTGGAAGACACTCCCTTGGTTTTGCAGTGGCCACACCTCCCAGAATAGTATAACCCAGCACAGTGATGTCATGCTGCTGACATCACGGCCCCAGTGCTATTACATCTCACAGTTCTGGCGCTGATAATCAGATAAGGCAGGGTGAAAGACACTTACTACATACATGTACCATATAGGTGGGGTGACAGACACTTACTACATACATGTACAGTATAGGCGGGTGCATTTTCAGACATAGTATGTGAGTAAATATGGATGTCCGTAGTGAAGCGTCCCACATTCCATCAAACTTGTTTTGATGGCTGGCAAAGCCCCCATACCTGCCCTACCTGGGTAATCCTTAGACAAGAGTTTATCACCTTGCTTGTTATATAAAAGTATATATTGTATATTTCATGTGTCATACATACGGCGTCCGAGCACTCAGATTAAACCGGCCCCAGCATCCCAATAGTGTAAATCGTGACTGGGGATCCGACAGCACCCTATCTGTCTACCCCTACCTCCGTAACCCTCCTTTGTAGCAGCCTAACCCTCACTCCACGAAGCGTACCCTAACCCTCCCTACTACTGTCTACACCTAACCCTGGAGCCTATCCCTATATTGTAATCCCTAACCTAACTCCCCGCAGCCTAATGCTAACCTACCCATTTGGGTACCCTAACCCTATTCCCCCCCACTAGTGCCTAAACCTTCTCACCCCATCCCCGGCCATCCTCTCCCCACATATTTGCCTATCAGATAGCGGCTGTTAGTATTATGACATTGGCATCTTGATCCATTCGATGTTCTGGCACAGGTCATCTGAAGGCAGTGAGGATACCAGCATTGGTAAATTGAATGCTGACATTCTGCCTGTAAGGATGCTGGCAGTAGACAGTAGAACAGAAAACCATGAATAGCCTTTGTGTTCACTGGAGACTAGTAGTGGGGCATCTGGCACACAACAATAGGCCGCTTGTTCACTGGCAACTACTGTACTCCAGCAGTCGTGTATCTGCCAACGTCTTTGCTAGAAACATCTGACATGAGGTTAGGGGAAGACCATGTAACGCAGCATATATGACGCACCACAAATAACCATTAATAATTCACACAAAATTATCCAGGGCAGACTGGATGGACCACGTGGTTCTTATCTGCCGTCAAATTGTATGCTTCTATGTTATGTTTTTATGACGCGACCCATCCGCTGATGTACAGAGGGTTTATTTCAGTACTTTTGTCCCCAACAGGTCCGCACGCCTCCTCACACTATCCTGAGATGACGCAGCAGTGCTTGGAGTGCCAGCAATGTTTCCCTAATCATGCAGCCCTTGTCACCCATCAGCAAACGCATAGCACAAGTAATCTCAATAGGTGCTCCGTCTGTGGGGTGAGATTCAGCTCCACATTGGCTCTTACCGCCCACCAGCGATGTCACACAGAGGGAAAACTGTTTCACTGCTCTTTCTGTGGAAAATCCTTTCATCAGAGGTCAAATCTTCTTTGCCATGAGAGGTCTCACACCGGGAAGAAGCCATTTTTATGCCTGGAGTGCGGGAAATGTTTTTCAGGAAGGTCTGCTCTCACTATGCACCAGCGGATTCACTCTGGGGACAAGCCATTTATTTGCACAGACTGTGGGAAGTGTTTTACGCAGAGATCCAACCTTGTGAAACACCGGCGCATCCACACCGGGGAGAAGCCGTATGTGTGTTCCCAGTGTGGCTGCTGCTTTTCTGATCGCTCAGCTCTCAATCGGCACAAGAAAACCCACAACGTGTGATCTAGTCTGTTGTTACTAATTTGTTACTTATTTCTCCACCGGTTGCATTTTGTGCTTCCATATTTCTGGGTATAAGCCATACAAATATCACTTCCTGGTCAGACCTCGTACTACTACAGGAGCATCCTCAAGTTCTCATGTTGATGATGCTGTACATTACTTATATAACCTGCAGGTGTCAGTGTTGCTGCTACTGTTCAGGTAGAGGGTTATGGGTAACTGATGAGCGCGTTGTTAGAGACTCTGATGATCAATGGCTGTAACCCGCTGTCACGGACCCACCGGTCGCTCCTCCAGATACGTCAATCTGAGCAGCTCTGGCCATGACTGGGGTTTACTTTGGACACATGAATCCCCTCTGCTAATAGCAAAGCCTGATTTAGCGCTTTCAAATTCCACACAGGGCACCTTGCCGCACCTGACCTCACAATGCAATATAAAAAAGGTAACGTTGACCGCTCGTCTTTGGCTTAAGTCTTTAGAACACAAAATCAGAACTGGAACTATGTATGATTTATTCCAAGATAATACAACAGAGCTTTAGTGATAAAAATGGTTACAAGATAATTAAAAATATTTTAAAAGTACACACATTGATGTAACTCAAACAAAATAAAAGGGAATTAAAAAGACAGAACTGTATCTTACACCCAAGTACTGATTCTGTAGTGGGGGGGGGGGTATCCACATGAAACATCGGGTCACTTCCAGCCAGCTTACTGTTCCCCCAAGAAGTACCAATTTGCTATAGGGAGAGAGTGCAGTTATATCTTCCGAGCCCTCATCCCTCCCACCCTTGGGATTTTGACAATTTCCCTGCGACAGACATTCCCCAAGTCTGATAAGAGATCTTTAGTGGAGGGGGGCGGAGCTGGCCTGTTGTCTGGACACTATTGATCTAACCTCCAATCTGATTTATGAGTGGTCTCTGATCCTAACTTCAGAGAACTATACAGATGGTCACTCTGAGGGAATATGGCAGGCAGCCCCCCTTCAGGTCACATTCAGTTTACACGCATAATACAAAACATTTCCTGATCTCACACATAATAATAGTAGAAGACATGATTTCACAAACACTACCAGCAATACATTCATCTCACACATAATAATAACAGGGGGCATGCTTTATTCGATCCATCACCTGATCGGATCGTGACACCTGCTCCTTAGGAAATCTACCCTCAGTCTTTGACCAGGCACCATCATAGTAACATGATAAAGATGGTAAACAGAAGTGTTTTATTTATTTGTATTCAAAGATATACATATGGCTAATAATCAGGCAGTGTGATAGACACCAGCTACTTACATGTCTAGGTGGGTCCATTGTCAGACATAGTAAGTAATATGGATGTCAGTAGTGGAGAGTCCCACATTCCATCAAACTTGTTTTAACAGCTGAAAATGCCCCCATCCCTGCCATAGCATGTCCTTTGCTTTCACATCCCCATTTGTGTTTGATGGGTTTCATATGAATCATCTTATTAAGAATCACTGGAGAGTTTGTGGGCTAAAAACGGTCACAGCTCAAAGTGAAAGTAAAAACGGGCACTGCTCAAAGTGAAAGTAAAAATGGACACAGCTCAAAGTGAAAGTAAAAATGGACACAGCTCAAAGTGAAAGTAAAAACAATCACAGCTCAAAGTGAAAGCACATTGCAGAAGCTGTCATTTTGACAGGCTTTTAACTAGTACGGTATATTTTACATATGTTTATCATGGACACAGCTGTTAATACACCACATACCTATACCCAGGCAGTAGAACAAAAGGCCATAAACTTGATCACTAGAATCTAGCAGCAGGGCATCTGGCAAACAACAATAGTTCTTATTTAGCCCGCTTGTTAACTAACATCTACTCCAGCAGTGGGGAATCTGCGAACTTCTTTACTACAAACATCAGACATGAGGTCAGGGGGAGACCTTGTAACAAAGCATGTGACGCACCACAAATGACCATGAATGTGGCCACATTGCTTAAATAAAATACAGAGAGCTCAGCACTCACCATAGTAAACTCACTCACCTTAACATATAAATAATGGTGTTTTGGCTAATGGATTGATCAATGCCTTTAAGCTTGCACCCCCAATATCAGGGGACCCCATTTCACTGCAAATTCTATCTACCACCCAGACTCTTGAGAACCTGGCAACTGCTCAAATATATGCTCAATGGTTTAAAGCTCACCTGCCAACTAACTCATGGCTTTTAAAGGTGAGTCTGTCACCAACACCGCCATGCATTCTCCATTTGTGATATACAATGGGTTGTTCTGAAGAGCTCAAAGACTTCAAGTGGGGCGCAGTGACCGGATACCTCCACCTACGCAAATGACATGGTTTGTTAGATTTCATCCCTGCTGGATACTCCACGGTAAACTGTAAGTATTATTATTAGAGAGTGGAAGAAGGAGACTTCCTAAGATGGGAGTTCTATTTTAGATGGGGTGTTGCTAAGGGGAACCAATCAGATACTATCGGGGGAAATTTACTAAGAATACGACTCAGTCGTATTCTTATGCCCTAATATGAATCAATGATATATTTTTATATCATAAATAGGACAGATTTACTTATCTGAAGTATCTACTGATTCGTGTTTGCCCAACGGTGTAGGTGGCCGTATCCTACCAGATTAGTATTTAGCAGCCATATATACATATTATACAAGTCCCCCTTGCCAAAGTATTAACCCCCGGACTAGTCAGCCCGGGCCTGGACCCTGGGGAAGTGGGGACCCCCCCTTGCCTGGGGCTGTCCCCGGTGCCCCTGGGCTGTGGGCACCGGGCTGATGTTTGTGTAAAAGAAAGATTAAACTATTGGGTTCTGCTATGGAACTATGAGTCCCAGCAAGCCTGGGCCACATACTGAGACTTGGGGAACCATAAGTCCCAGCATGCAGCCCATTAATTACACAAACACAGCTGAAAAATGAAACTTTAATACACACAGAGCCCATACATACAGATACTCACCTACATCTTGACATGAAGCTTCAGTCCCCTTTGTGATGATAAAAGATGGACCTGGACTGAAAACCTTTATATTCACCTCTCATTTCAAACAGTGTAATATACTTTGTAATCCATGGCCCAGGCGGCGATGGTGCCGGGAGGGGGTGGGGCAGAGATGCTGGCGGGAGATGGGGGTGTGTGGATGGAGATGCTGGCAGGGAGGGTGGTGGTAATTATAATTGTTCTAGGGTATTTAAGGAGGTGCGGACATGGATCCACACGTGACCGGTGGGGGGGGTGTGTGTGTGTGTGTGTGTCATGCTGTAGGGGGGGGGAGGTGTGTGGGCAGAGAAACTGCTGGGAGATATGTTGGGGGGGGGGGGTGTGGGTGGAGATGATGGCAGGAGGGGGGTTGGGGGTGCGGGCAGAGATGCTGGCAGGTATTTAATTGTTTTTATGATACTTGTTTCCTAGCACGGCGCCCACTAAGCAAATAGCTTAGTGGGCTATTCTGCGTAGGAAAATCGCATCGCATACCGTGTGTAGTGCTGTGCTAGTGCTGTCCATATCAAGTGCACAGGAGTGCTTATACAATGAAATATCGCATAGGATGACATGGCACCAAATGCGATGCGATCCGATATTTCATTGTACAAGCACCCATGCTATGAGATGTGATGGGTGCTTACTATGACATGTGATGTGGTTACGTGTGATGGGTACAATTGTAAGCACCTCTGGCATTGTTTTGCATCACCCCCCGTATCCACGCCACCTCGAAGCGTGGCGAAACGCGTCCTCCAACCTTTTCATACCCCACTATCCACCTCGGTGTGGAGTTGATTTTATTTACTGTGGCTGCGCTTGCCACACTACATAAAATCAACTCCACGCCGAGGTGGATAGAGGGGATATGAAAAGGTTGGAGGACGCGTTCTGCTGCGCTTCGGGGTGGCGTGGATAGTGCTGGTGTTTTAGGAACACATTCACACCTGCACATTCATACAGCTGACACGGTAATGACGACATGTGTTAACTAATAACTCATTTACTTAACAAATTTGATTAAACTAGCATAAATAATTGAAGAACATTCATTAGTGAAAATCGCATCGCATGCTAGTACTATGCGTAGCAAATCTGGGCGCCGTGCTAGGAAACAAGTACCAATTTTACTTACTGTCAGGGGCGGATTTAGGGGTCAGGCCGCCACTAGGCACAACATCCCCCCCCCCTACTATTAGACGTGAAGGGAGCTTGGGGAAGAGAGACAAAGATAGGAGCGGGAGGAGAGAAAGAATTAGAGAGTTTGGGCAGGTGGAGAAAGTACATAAGGGAGGAGAGACAGGTATATGGGGAGAGAAAAACAGGAGAGAGGGGGCTGGGGGAGAGAGAGAGGAGGAGAGAGTGAGAGCGCAGGGATTTGAAAGGCTTCAGACAACACATAATAATGTCCACTACTCCCCTCCACCAGCACTGGCTGCACTGTGCCTCCCCCCTATTCCCCTTCTGTGTTGGTGGCACTACTGTGTACCTGAAAGCCATGGCAGTGTCTCTTGGTCTTCCTTCCCTGGCTCCTGCAGCTCAGCCTCAGGTTCTCCCTCTCACCAGCGCTGGCAAGGGGAGCTTGGAACGGTGGGTGCGATGTTGGAGGGAAGAGCGCGGGACTGAGATGGCGTTAGTACAATGTGACCGCGGCTCGCTGGCTCCTCTGGTAGCTCTCTTAGCAGCGCCAGCGGAGGGAGCATGGGATCCTGGTGAGAGGGAATGGGACTTGCTCTTCTGACGCACCTGGGACAAAGCAGGGTACTCGGAAAACAGAGACTGGGCTGCCAGAGGGGAGAAGGGGGCGGGGCATATATTTCTCTGTCCTGGCAGGGTACAGGGAAGACGGACCGGGCTGCCTGAGGGGAGAAGGGGGTGGGGCTTACCACTCTGACCTGTCTGGGACAGAGTAGGGTGCATGAAAATCTGGGAGCCTGGGTTGCCTGATGGGAAGAAGGGGTGTGGCTTGCTACCCTGACATCCCTCCCACCTGGGGCAGACTGTACAGGGTAGAAGGAAAGCCTACTCTGTCGCTGTGCACGGTCTCCACAGCCACTGTATGCATATAACAAGACAGGTCATATGCTCTTGCTCACTCACTCCAGCCGCATATAAATGAATCAGCGCAGTATGGGGCGAGCGCAGCCACTGAAAGCTGCAGGGAGACCGGCCCACCGGTAAACGATCTTGTTCAAATCCCTTCCGCAGGCCCCCCCCCCCCTCCCGGGACACCACTCACTGGGGCTGCTAACTGTTGAAGAAGTGCTTCACGCTCACTGGCACCTCTGGCTGCCTGTGTGGTGTGACTGGCAGTACAGATGGCAACAGTAAGCTATTGAAGCTAGCAGAGCAGGGAGAGCTCTTCTTCAGGCCGGCGGCTCCCTGCTCCGCATACTCAGCACGTCTGCTACTGCACCCCCTTACCCAGCGAAGGACTGGGCTGCCGAATCGGCCTGGCATTTGTGCATGTGCGCGACCTTTGTCGCACGCGTGCACACATCCAACGCGCATGTTCGTGCTGCCTCTCCCAGCTTGCAGGAGAGAGGGGAATAGTGGCATGTGATGTCCTCTCTCTCCTGGACCTCAGCGGCGCACAGAGAGAGCCACCGCGAGTCCAGCGGCATTCTCTGTTTCGATCGGGAGGCGGAGCCTCCACCTTGCACAAAGAAGTCGGCCCACCTGGATATTAGCCCGGCCCTGCCCTTACCGCTTACCTACCATGGTAAACAGGCTTCTGATTGGCTGTCATTAGCCAACCAGCAGGCCGGCCTATCACTGATTTGTAACTACCCCTAACACCAGGTATTACAGTCCAATAACTCCCAGCCGCCCAGCCATACCACCAACAGGCCCTAGCACTCCGCATGGGAGGAGTCTGGAGTATGAGAAGCCACTCCCTGATGTGGAGCAAAGTGAGCAGTGACTGCTACATGGTTTGCGCATAGATCTGGTCAGTGCGGGAAAAGGCTGGTGCCGCCCATCATCAGCATTGTACAAACCCTCAGCTTGACGAAAAACGGGAGGGAGAGGATGTAAACCCAAAAGACACGTACACCTAACATTAGGCTACGCCCTTCCAAGGTCCCTATTTGCCACCAGAAGCAGAGCTTTGTAACGCCGCCATGGCGCTGGTTGCTGGCACCGGCTCACGCTAGTAATCACAGTGTCTGAGTGACGGCGGCGGCCATTTTGTTGGTTACCTTTGCAAAAAGATGCACATAGACACGGTCTTCTGAAACATGGCCGCGGCCCTATATGTCCGCATAGAAGGAGCTGAGTCACTAGGGTATTCATTGTACACTTCCTGTCTCCCGGGCACCGGCAGGAGGCGCATCACGTGACTGCAACCTATCTGTTCTGGACATTGTAGTTCTACCGCCTCATGCCGTCTGAGTGTGTACTGCGAAGGCCTATAGTAGCTCCCATCAGCCCTTGCGGCGCACTGGTGTACAGAGGCTTGCATAGTGACTGTCCGTCGGCCGGGGACACCTCCTTCTGCAGGGTGAGGTATGGACTGCTGTTATTGTTGTCGTGTAGGTAGTACATGTTTTATGAGAAGCCCCCCTCCCCCCATCCCACGTCACAGGGGCCAGAGTATACACACAGAGGATACACTGATCAGCAGCCATTGTTATTAGCAGTGGCTGAGCTTTGTGTTCTGAGATGTAAATGTGATTATATGTATATGTGTCTGTGATGTGTTAAAGTGCGTACACACTTAGCGATATATTGATACATCATCGGCTAGTGTGTTCGAGCGATATATCTGGAAACGGCATCATTCACTTATATATCGCGCCGGCTGTGCAACACAGGCGATGCCAGATATATATAAAGATATAAAGGCGCATCGAGCTGTGTGTACGGGGGATCTGCTTACTGACCGTACAGCCGTGCCGGTAGCCGCCAGTGATTGACAGCTCAGGGGGCGGGCACACGTAGATGTATGGAGAACACGATGCCCAAGCCGTCTGTAGATCTATCTATTAGTGTGTACCCAGCTTTAGGGGTCGATCTTATTAAACCTGAAGAGTCCGAGTTGGCGTTCAAGTGCTGTTTTAATGCTGAATTTAACCCTAACTTGCACTCTTCGCAGGGCCGAATTCACTGAAAATTTCTCGCACCCCTATAGAGGTGCACCCGGTGTCGTGATGATTTGCAAATCATCCGCCCCCCTTCGGGGTTAATAGGATCGGGTGTTTTACTAGGGTCACTCCTTCCAGCATAACAGGAAGATGAATGCCACTGTAAAACCCCATACACACTATATGACCGTCTCTACCGCCGATATCAATGATATGGGGGTAATCCCGAGCAAACGAGATTGTGCGTACACACTGAGCGATATCGGTAAACATGGTAGATTTTGGTGGTTTCTGCGCTATATGTTCAAAAATCAGCTCTTTTAATGGGATGAATTTAGGGGATTTGGTAAAAAGCGCTAAATAAAAAGAAATAATAATATAAAATGTAGTTATTGCGGTGGAATCAATATACTTGTATAGAGTGGTACCTGTAAAAAAATTGTAGCGTTAGTGATGTTTACACCCTTTTGGGGGAATAAGTATGTTTAGAAAGAGGCCGGTACCTTTCCCTGTACTAACCCTATTCCGGGAGGTGGTCACTCTGTTGCAGTCGGTGTTGGTTTCAGGCTGTAGTGTCAAAGCTGCCACTTGATGTTATTGTGGCCGTGACAGGCAGATAACATATTCCCCAAAAGGGTGTAAACATCACTAACGCTACAATTTATTTACGGGTACCACTCTATACAAGTATATTGATTCTACCGCAATAACTACATTTTATATTATTATTTATTTTTATTTAGTGCTTTTTACCAAATCCCCTAAAGATATCGGTAAACAGTAGTGTCAGCGATGTCACCAACACCCAGCTCCTCCCCCCTGCTGTAGTGGACATCATGGATGATATTGAGTACCCATACTAAAGCCAATAGCGACAGAGGCAGGAGCACTGCTACTTTCTACATCATGATCCCTACCTCGCTAATGGTGCTCCCTCGTTTGTACATTCAGGACAGCGGTTAATTTATTATTTATTTATGATCAGTTTCTTATATAGCGCAGCATATTCCGTTGCGCTTTACAAAGGAGACAGTGACCGTTACAGACAGTCAAAAGGTAGGAGGGCCCTGCTCGCAAGCTTACAATCTATAGGGAAATAGGCATTGATACATAAGGATAGATACTGTATTCTTTATTGCATCGATTCCACCAGAATGCAAGGTTCTGGAATTTGATAAGCTTGCCTGAAGAGATGAGTTTTCAGGGAACGCTTATAGGTTTGGAGACTGGGGGAGAGTCTTATTGTGCTTGGGAGGGCATTCCACAGAGTGGGTGCAGCCCGAAGAAAGTCCTGCAGTCGGGAATGGGAGCGAGTAATGAGTGTGGATGAGAGACGTAGAGGTCGGGTTGGATGATATTTTGAGAAGAGATGTATGTTGGTGTAGTTTGGTTTATGGCTTTGTGTGTAAGTAAAAGAATTTTTTATTGAATACGGTAGAATACAGGTAACCAATGAAGTGACTGACAGAGCGGATCTGCAGACGATGAACGTCTGGCTAGGAAGATCAGCCTCGCAGCTACATTCATGATGGATTAATGACGCGTGGATATGTGCCGATATTTAGCATACACACTAAGATGGTTTAAACCATATATCGCTCCGGAGGGGGGAAATGAGTGATGTTGTTTTAAAATATCGCTGAAGGTGCCCATAGATGGTGCAATGGCATCGCATAGTACAAAAAGTATGTGCTGCGCATATTGTTTGTACTGTCTTCTGATCGCATCGCATCATATTGCACGCAAAACGCATGCAATGCGATCCAGCCCATAACTGGTGTGATAATAGCATCGTGTATGAGGCTTAAGCAAATGTTTTTTTTTTTTTTTTTTTTAAGATATTGCTCACCGGGCCAAAGTGAGTGATTGTTTTTTTATTTATTTTTTTCTAGGGCAGGGGTTCCAAACTTTTTTTCAGTCACGGCACCCTAGAGAAATCTAGAAGTAAAATATTAAATGAAGTAAATGGTATCATCCATGGGGTCATTAATACGGTGAGGGACATGATTCACTTATGTTTGTCCACGTATTTTCTCATTGGTAGCCGCCAGTACTGGTTTTACCTGTTACATTCAATATAAACAAAAGTCCAGAGGCGCCCCAAGGTGCCCAAATGCATGGAGCAGTTCTGTTTGCACCTTAAGGTCCATACACACTGGGCGACAATGGGGACAGTCGCTGGGCTGAAAATTGCTCAGTGCATACACACTGATCGCTCTTCGCCTGTTAATGCGCTTTTGCCCAGGGTGGACGACTTTCATGAAAAGCCGTCCACCCCGTCGTTCATCTGCTGGTAATACCAGCAGATGGGTGGCGGTGACCGGCGATGACGCAGGCGCGAGAATCTGCGCTCATCGCCGCCCCGTACACACTGAGCGGCTTTTGAGCTGAAAGCAGCTCAAACGAGTAAACTAAGCTGCATTCAGTTCAAAATCGCCCAGTGTGTATGGGCCTTTAGTTCCAAGCGATTACAAATGATTGCGAGGACCCCTTGCTGGTCATACAGACTCCCATCATTTCGGGTAAATACTAGCCTCCAGCTGGGCAATGGACCGGAATTTTACCTTATTGAAATAATTTACCGAACACTATATTCCCCTTACCCCCAGGGGATTGGCTTGGACTAGGCTTGCTCGCCCATCAGGAATATTGATAATACTGGTACCAAGGGGTTACATACTGATTTTAATGTGATTGGTTTGTTTTGTATGTATTCATTGTTTTCAGTACAATGATAGTTTCCCTATTTTATACCCCTTTCACATCGCACTTTTAAAACGGTATATTGCCGTTTTTTTTTCCATTTTAAAACGTTTAAGGCTGCAGTGTGAAAGGGCCAGAGTTGATTTACCGGTTAAGGTTAACCGGTATTTCAACACGGTTAAAAAGCAGAGTCCTACACGTTTTAAAGCCGTTTTTTTGGCAGTTTGAACAGCTCTATTTCAATGGCTTGAAACGTGTCCCTTGGGGGTTAATTGGGTTGAATGTTTGAATGGTATTAAATGATTTTTAAAACGGTTTTCACCTGCAATGTGAAAGGTCTCAAGGCTCTGACCCGTTTTAAAGTCCCATTTAAGAATACCGTGTCATTACCCATTTCTGCAATGTGAAAGCAGTATTATGCCCCTTTCAGACCGCACTTTAAAAACGGTATATTGCCTTTTTTTTACCGTTTTAAAACGGTAATGTGTGCGGTCTGAAAGGTGCAGGACCACTTAACCGGTTAGAAAAAAACGTTTTTTCTAACCGGTTAAAATGCAGGGTCCTACCCGTTTCAGAACCGGTATTTTAGGCTCAAAATCGGTTCTGAAACGGTATTTAGGACCCAGCCAATGAGCTGGGTCCTAAATTCAGCACAGTGAATACTTAATGAGCGCTCATTAAGTATTCACAGCACTGGAGCCCCCCCCCCCCGCGAGTCGACACCCCCCCCCCCCCCCCCCCCCCCCGGCGTGTCGTGTGGTTCCCGGCACTGCAGCTCAGTATGCTCGGAAAGCACTTATGAAGAAAGTGTCTTTCAGAAAATGGCTGCCCCCATACGAAAGACAGTTTTTTTAAACAGGGTTTCCTATGGGGCAGCCATTTTCTGGAAGACCCTTTTTTTCATAAGTGCTTTCCGAGCATACTGAGCTGCAGTGCCGGGATCCACAACGGAGGTACCGGCACGGGGTAAGTCGACGGGGGGGCCGACGCGCGGGGGGCGTCGACACACGCAAGGGGGGGGGGGGGAGCTGCACGGAGGGGAGGGCTGAAGGCTGCACTGGCTTTGACCCTGTATTTGGAAAGTTTCCAAAAACGGGTCTGCCAGTGTCAAAAAATCGGCACTTAAACGGTAATATACCGTTTAAGTGCTGCGGTGTGAAAGGGGTTTTATCTGGCAGACCCGTTTTTGGAAACGTTTCCAAATACAGGGTCAAAGCCAGAGATGCGGTCTGAAAGCAGCATTATTGTAATACATTTTTATGATTATTGTGAAACTTTACTAATATATTTTGTATTCAGTGTAAAGGTGTGTTCATACTGTGCGAATTTGTTTGCGATTTGATTTGTGTCCAATCGAACAGCAAAACGCATTTGATCTGTACTATATAGTTTTGCCTGCAGTCTATTTTTCTATTCGATTTTTATGCCGTGCATCGCGATCGAATCGGCATGAACTGCGGCTGTAAACTGTTCGATGTCCATTCGACTTTGATTCGGTTTCCATCCGTTATTGCTTATATAAGAAAAATTGAATAGAAAAACAGACCAAATCGGACTGTGTGTACGAGGCGTCACCGCGCGATGTTCTACCTTTCTTTGTTTATTTTGAATAGGAGAGCTTTAAGCTTGGCCATTCATCAGAATGACCTGATCCGATGCAGGTGGAACGAGCGATCGTATGTGCTTTCAAAGCACAAATGATCTGCTTACGAACGCAAGCAAAGCCGATGGATCATACGCGCAGCACGTATGATCTGAGATCGAACTCTCGGCCCCTGGAACCGTGCATCGAAGCGATATTCTTCATATGCACGCAACCCATTGTATTATCGTTCAGGGGTATGGCCAGATTTACTCCTCCCCCCCCCCCATTGTTTAGAAACAATGCATGCAAATAGGCCCTTATTCAGATCTGATTGCAGTACAAATTTATTCTCAAAATGGGCAAAACCATGTGCACTGCAGGTGGGGCAGATGTAACATGTGCAGAGAGAGTTAGATTTGGGTGGGGTGTGTTGAAACTGAAATCTAAATTGCAGTGTAAAAATAATGCAGGCAGTATTTACCCTGCACAGAAACAAAATAACGTGCACAAATCTAACTCTCTCTGCACATGTTACAAAACCACCTGCAGTGCACATGGTTTTGCCCATTTTGAGAACAAATTTGTGTTGCGATCAGATCTGAATAAAGGCCATAGATTGTAAGGTGGATGGTTGGATATGGCTTTAACCCCGAGAATTTTCCGGGCTGTGCCTCAGTGTCCAGTCTGGCAAGCCCGGAAAATTCTCGGTATTGCCACTGTTTACAGCCGGGCTCCCTCCCCTCCTCCCCCCTCCGGGTTTTGTATTGAAGGCGCCGGCTTATGACAAGCCGGCTGCTGGGGACAGGATGCGGGGGCGCAGGCCTGGGCAGCCGCTGATTGACAGTGCAGCGGCGCTGCCCGCACCCAGGTAGGCAGTGGTGTTTTTTTTTTTTTTTTTAAGGGAGCGCTCCCCATAAAAAACTCGCCTAGTGGGGAGCTCTCCCCAAAAAAAACCACCACTGAAGAGGTTAAAGGAATTATTGGAGTAATTTGGTCAAAAAGATAATGTTATATTTACTTAGGTCAAAAATAAACTATAGTTGTATTCATTTAAGCCAAATGGGCTGACTGTGTTTGTTTTTAATTCGAAAATCCATTTACTTTCCCTCTGACATCATTCTGTAGCCAAATCTCCTCCTCATAAAGTGACCGGTGATAACGCAGTAGCCAATTGGCCTCTAACTTCCATGTTACCAGCTAGGTTTACAAATGACAGTTAGTAGCTGACTGGCCGCTGCGTTATCACCGTCCTCTTAATCACTTTACCAGGCCTAATAAAGGCTTAATATGTTAGTGAGCACGTCATTAATAAGAAGCAGAAGCTAATAGAATGTTAAATAATGTTTCCGAAACCAGCCAGGCCCCACCAACCCAGGGATCACATGACCAATATGGAGCTGACATTGTATTCCCTTCCCTCAGGAGACGTCACCTGAAGACCAACCATGGAGGTCCTGGTCCTGGAACATATCCGGCACTCGCTACTGACTGACAGGAACAAAGACCTGATCATAGACAAGCTGCTGAGCCTCACCATGGAGATTATCTGTTTGCTGACGAGAGAGGTGAGAGGCGCTGAGCAGTGGCCGCCAGGGATTGTGGGTAGGAGCAGGCAGATGCCCCCTGTGTGTGTCTCCTGCCTCTTATGGTTACAGACATATATACAGCACAGGAAAGAAAGCAAAGGTGGTGGAGCGCTCAAGATTAATATATTAAAAATGAATCACTAAAAAGTCTGCTCAATCGGGTATCACAATATATAACGTTAGTTTAATATGAATGAATTTTTAGCAACATACTATACGAATCACAATACATAAACCGTAAAGAAAAAGAATAAGTAAAAAATATATAAAAATGCACTCCAATAACAGTTGGATGGACCGTATACTTAGAACGTGTCCCGCATGTTCCTAGTATGCTCTCCTGCAAATTGGTGTAGTAACCCAGATGTTACTTCGCAGATAATACTGGTTTGGTTGGTGTCCATAAACCTGGCTGGATGCCTTGTTTGGTAGAATAGTGGCACTGTTTGCGATCAGTATAGGCTCCAAGTTGTTAGCATCTATGGTACCATATAAGATTGTCCAGTGGACGAAGCAACTTTTTGTGGGTCACAATGCACAAAGGTAGTTAAGAGCTGATCCAAGTGGGGTAATAGGTAGGTCCAATATGGGAGTGTGCACTGATGCGTTTCGTCGTCCTGGGAAAAAGTTGTCCCAGGATGACGAAACGCGTCAGGCCACACTCCCATACTGGACCTTGACCACAGAGATGGTGCAGAGCTGCTATCCTGCCTATATACAGCTGGCATTACTGTATGTGGGGAGATTACTGTATTATATACATAGGGCGGTGTCTTACATATTGGTTCTCTCTTAGGATTTCATTGTTGTGAGAAAGTCAGGAGACCAGGTGACCAACGTCAGCACCCCCCCTGTGCCAGACAAAAGCAACCAAACCCAGAGCCCAAACACAGAGGCTCCGTCTCATGTTCCAAAAGAGAAGTGGAACCGTGATGGAAGTATCCTGGTTCCTGCTGAGGTACATCACAGAGAGACAGTAGAGGTGAGCGCTCTTATTGTACATTTAGCTGTATATTTCTAGGGAAAACGCTGCTTTTTGTTATATAATAAGTGCTATAAAGGTGTTTGGTCACTGATTGATGTTGTACTATAGTGTAACAATACTGATATCACTGGACCCCTGGTGATTGGTCAGGGCACACTCTATAATACCCCTTTTCCACTTGCAGTCCCGGGTTATACCCGGGAATGTGTTCCCGGATGCTTCCTGGGACACTACCCGGGAATGTACCCTTTCACACTGGACTCAGACCTGGGATCGACCCGGGACAGCCCCATTCACACTGATCCTGGGAAATCACTGCAAATACCATATAAAACACAGTCTGGTAAAAAAAAAAAGACCTTGTGAATGTTTGGGATGTGTCAGTGTTCCCTGCTATCTGCATTTATCTGTACAACATGTTACCACCGATTGCGGAGTGCCGCCTGTGAACTATGGAAGGAGCGGGCTGTTTAAGCTCTGCGGGGAATCGCACAAGTCCCGATGCCAGCGAGCAGGCTTCCACCTCATGGCGGGCCCCCGTACTGACAAACACTCAGTGCCCATGTGTGCCAGGATACGGGAAATCTATCCCTCTGTTTATTCTAACACAAATGTGGGGTGGCATGGTGCCAGAGCAAATCCTGACTACAGAACGCTGCATTCACAGCCCCACAGCAAGGCACCTGAACATGAACAACACTGAAATGGAGTGTCTGTACCGTAGGAGCGGTCTCCTCTGCGGTCAGATGCCGCCGCTGCACAGCCTGTGTGTCACGCAGACCCCGCCGGGAGAACTGGCTGTTGGAATCGATTCTGGGGTAGTGTAAAGTCCCACGGGACCATTCACACTGACTGTATCCCGTGTCGATTCCGGGTCCTACCCAGGTCAGGACCTGGGTAGAGATCCCAGAATGCTGAACACGGGATATTCCTCCAAGACCCTTTCACACTTCACTAAATCCCGGGTTGATGCGCGTTCATGTGCAAAAACCCGGGATATTTTTGCAAGTGGAAAAAGGGTATTATTGATCCCTGACCCATTATCTCCCATAGTGCCCTGCAGGGGAATGTATTACACGGTACTCCTAGGTGTGTGGGTAAGTGATGTAACCAGCTCTCCTATGCTGCAGGTGCCTGGGAAGTGTAAGGATATGGAGGTCTCGTTCTCTGTGACAGAGTGGGACTATTCAGGCGGACACAAGGACAATGTAATGGACCCTCCACAGCTGCCTGAATCAGTGGGTAAGAGAATGTCTGTCAGGGGGTGTGTCTGTATCCTGCACCATCCAGTCACTTCTCTCCGCCCCTCTCCCTGGTGATTGGCTGTTACTGATCGCTGCAGATTGGCCCTAATTGGCCTCCATCACTTTGCATGTGGGTCCAAAGCGACTGCCAATTCCAGCTGACATCTGACCCCCATCTATCGGATGTTGGGGCTGGTGGAAGGTTGGATGACACATTCTCCCCCAGTGTCACTAGTCATGATGACCCTCGGGAGGTGACCTCCCACCCAGATACATGTAACGTGCAGGGCTGTTACTCCCGACACCTAGTGACAGGTCCTGTGCAGTGATATGTGCTGCTGTTATTACTAAGCATTGCTATATGGCTGTCATTGTCTGTTCTCCCCGCAGGTGAGTGTAGCTCTAGAAGCCCCCCAGGACGATGTGAGACCCCTCTGTATTCCCGGCATCATATAAAGGAAGAGGACTGTATTCTCATAGAGGATGATCAGGTAGCGGGACTAGATACATTATCTCTTCTGTATTATGTTACTGTCATATCCTTATCCTGTGTATCCTTCTAGTATAGACGCTCAGTGTAATAATATCTCTGTCCATGTATGACAGGATGAGCTGGAACACAGGATGTATGAACCGCAGTGTAAGGAAGAGCAGCCGATCCCTGATCCCAGCAGCTCAGGTGAGACAGCAGCGGGATTGGGTCACATGACCGATACATTTGGCCCTTCTTCAGATCTGATCGCAGTACAAATTTGTTCTCAAAATGGGCAAAACCATGTGCACTGCAGGTGGGGCAGATGTAACATGTGCAGAGAGAGTTAGATTTGGGTGGGGTGTGTTGAAACTGAAATCTAAATTGCAGTGTAAAAATAATGCAGCCAGTATTTGCCCTGCACAGAAACAAAATAACTCACACAAATCTAACTCTCTCTATACATGGGCAGCAATACGGTGTAATGGTTAGCATTACTGCCTCACAGCGCTGAGGTCATGGGTTCGATCCCCACCATGACCCAACTGTGCAGAGTTTGTATATTCTCCCCGTGCTTGCATGGGTTTACTCCGGGTACTCCGGTTTCCTCCCACAATCCAAAAATATACTGGTAGGTTAATTGGCTTCCAACAAAATTATCCCTAGAATGTCTGTGTGTGTGTGTATATGTGGTAGGGAATATAGATTGTAAGCTCCACTGGGGCATGGACTGATGTGAATGTTCAAATATTCTGTGTAAAGCGCTGCGGAATATGTGTGTGCTATATAAGAAACTGCTAATAAATAAATAAATAATACATGTTACATCTACCCTACTTGCAGTGCACATGGTTTTGTCCATTTTGAGAACAAATTTGTACTGCGATCAGATCTGAATAAGGGCCATTGTGTGTAATTGTATACTATATAAATAGCTAATTGGGTATATATTACTAACTTTCAACTGCAATACTATGTATTAAATATTACATCTGTTATGCAAACTAAGCCTGGTGCCTTGCCATAACTAACTTTAACTACGGAGCAGTCAGACTGCAGCAGCGTAAGAGCAGGTAATAATTTGCTGAACAGTGATAAAGATTATAGAGATCTTTACATTTATTTATAATGAAAACTATTTTACTTTATGTCCCTTGTGGATGCTGGAACCGTGGGGTATAGACGTGGCTGTAGGGGTGTGGGCACTGTATGGATGCTGGAACCGTGGGTATAGAGGTGGCTGTAGGGGCGCAGCACAGTATGGTTGCTGGAACCATGGGGTATAGAGGTGGCTGTAGGGGTGCGGATACAGTATGGATGCTGGAACCGTGGGGTATAGAGGTGGCTGTAGAAGCGCGGGCACAGTGTGGATGCTGGAACCGTGGGGTATAGAGGTGGCTGTAGGGGCGCAGCACAGTATGGATGCTGGAACCGTGGGGTATATAGGTGGCTGTAGGGGCACGGGCACAGTGTGGATGCTGGAACTGTGGGGTATACAGGTGGCTGTAGGAGCGTGGGCACAGTGTGGATGCTGGAACTGTGGGGTATAGAGGCGGCTGTAGGAGCGTGGGCACAGTGTGGATGCTGGAACTGTGGGGTATAGAGGTGGCTGTAGGAGTGCAGGAACCGTGGGGTATACAGGTGGCTGTAGGAGTGCGGGCACAGTGTGGATGCTGGAACCGTGGGGTATAGAGGTGGCTGTAGGAGCGTGGGCAGAGTGTGGATGCTGGAACCGTGGGGTATAGAGGTGGCTGTAGGGGCGTGGGCACAGTGTGGATGCTGGAACCGTGGGGTGTAGAGGTGGCTGTAGTGGCGTGGGCACAGTGTGGATGTTGGAACCGTGGGGTATAGAGGTGGCTGTAGGAGCGCGGGCACAGTCTGGATGCTGGAACCGTGGGGAGTAGAGGTGGCTGTAGGAGTGTGGGCACAGTGTGGATGCTGGAACCGTGGGGTATAGAGGTGGCGGTAGGAGCGCGGGCACAGTGTGGATGCTGGAACTGTGGGGTATAGAGGTGGCTGTAGGAGCGCGGGCACAGTGTGGATGCTGGAACCGTGGGGTATAGAGGTGGCTGTAGGAGCGCGGGCACAGTCTGGATGCTGGAACCGTGGGGAATAGAGGTGGCTGTAGGAGCGTGTGCACAGTGTGGATGCTGGAACCGTGGGGTATAGAGGTGGCGGTAGGAGCGCGGGCACAGTGTGGATGCTGGAACTGTGGGGTATAGAGGTGGCTGTAGGAGCGCGGGCACAGTGTGGATGCTGGAACCGTGGGGTATTGAGGGGTGTGGGCACATTAGGACACCCTGTACAGTGGCGACTATGGCAGCATTTGATTATTATGTTACTGGTTGGTGCATCATTAGCTGCAGCTGCTGCCAGTGTTACAGCTGGTGACACTGTGTTTAATAAGGGGGGAATAGGTGCTGGGTATCGCCTCATACTGCTGGTGGCCGTTCCTCCTGCTCTCAGACCTCAGCAGGGGTGACCTGGGCACTGCCATAATGGTGAGCAGCTTCTCTGCATGAGCACTCCACAGCTATTGCAGATACTGTTCTCCTCACACTGGGCGGATGAAGCAACCAGCCACACTCTGTATGCATATGGTGTGACAGCGCTGTATGCATGAAGATTTTTTAGGCTCTTGCAGTAAGTCCTGTCCTATGCGATGATAGGAATACCGGGGAATTCTGTGAAGGATCGGTTTAGGCTTCTATAGGTTTATTCCCACTGCACCCTCCCACATCGCTGTGCATAGAATAACTTTACCTACTGTAATGCTCTGTACCCATTCCCCGCAGGTGGGCGCAGTGCTAGAAATCCCGCAGACCCCTGTGAGACCCCTCTGTACTCTCCGGGCTGTACATAGAATAACTATACCTACTGTAATGTAATGCTCTGTACCCATTCCCTGCAGGTGGGCTCAGCACTAGAAATCCCTCAGACCCCTGTGAGACCCCTCTGTACTCTCCGGGCTGTATATAGAATAACTATACCTACTGTAATGTAATGCTCTGTACCCATTCCCTGCAGGTGGGCTCAGCACTAGAAATCCCTCAGACCCCTGTGAGACCCCTCTGTACTCTCCGGGCTGTACATAGAATAACTATACCTACTGTAATGTAATGCTCTGTACCCATTCCCCGCAGGTGGGCGCAGTGCTAGAAATCCCGCAGACCCCTGTGAGACCGCTCTGTACTCTCCAGGCTGTACATAGAATAACTATACCTACTGTAATGTAATGCTCTGTACCCATTCCCCGCAGATGGGCGCAGCGCTAGAAATCCTGCAGACCCCTGTGAGACCCCTCTGTACTCTCCAGGCTGTATATAGAATAACTATACCTACTGTAATGTAATGCTCTGTACCCATTCCCTGCAGGTGGGCGCAGTGCTAGAAATCCCGCAGACCCCTCTGTACTCTCCGGGCTGTATATAGAATAACTATACCTACAGTAATGTAATGCTCTGTACCCATTCCCCGCAGGTGGGCGCAGCGCTAGAAATCCCGCAGACCCCTGTGAGACCCCTCTGTACTCTCCGGGCTGTACATAGAATAACTATACCTACTGTAATGTAATGCTCTGTACCCATTCCCAGCAGGTGGCTGCAGCGCTAGAAATCCCGCAGATCCCTGTGAGACCCCTCTGTACTCTCCGGGCTGTATATAGAATAACTATACCTACTGTAATGTAATGCTCTGTACCAATTCCCCCGCAAGTGGGTGCAGCGCTAGACGTCCCGCAGACCACTGTGAGACCCCTCTGTACTCTCCGGGCTGTATATAGAATAACTATACCTACTGTAATGTAATGCTCTGTACCCATTCCCAGCAGGTGGGCGCAGCGCTAGAAATCCCGCAGACCCCTGTGAGACCCCTCTGTACTCTCCGGGCTGTATATAGAATAACTATACCTACTGTAATGCTCTGTACCCATTCCCCGCAGGTGGGTGCAGCGCTAGAAATCCCGCAGACCCCTGTGAGACCCCTCTGTACTCTCCGGGCTGTACATAGAATAACTATACCTACTGTAATGTAATGCTCTGTACCCATTCCCCGCAGGTGGGCGCAGCGCTAGAAATCCTGCAGACCCCTGTGAGACCCCTCTGTACTCTCCAGGCTGTACATAGAATAACTATACCTACTGTAATGTAATGCTCTGTACCCATTCCCCGCAGGTGGGCGCAGCGCTAGAAATCCCGCAGACCCCTGTGAGACCCCTCTGTACTCTCCGGGCTGTACATAGAATAACTATACCTACTGTAATGTAATGCTCTGTACCCATTCCCCGCAGGTGGGCGCAGCGCTAGAAATTCCGCAGACCCCTCTGTACTCTCCGGGCTGTATATAGAATAACTATACCTACTGTAATGTAATGCTCTGTACCCATTTCCCGCAGGTGGGCGCAGCGCTAGAAATCCCGCAGACCCCTGTGAGACCCCTCTATGCTCTCCGGGCTGTACATAGAATAACTATACCTACTGTAATGTAATGCTCTGTACCCATTCCCCGCAGGTGGGCGCAGCGCTAGAAATCTCGCAGACCCCTGTGAGACCCCTCTGTACTCTCCTGGCTGTACATAGAATAACTATACCTACTGTAATGTAATGCTCTGTACCCATTCCCCGCAGGTGGGCGCAGCGCTAGAAATCCCGCAGACCCCTGTGAGACCCCTCTGTACTCTCCGGGCTGTATATATAATAACTATACCTACTGTAATGTAATGCTCTGTGCCCATTCCCAGCAGGTGGGCGCAGCGCTAGAAATCTCGCAGACCCCTGTGAGACCCCTCTGTACTCTCCGGGCTGTATATAGAATAACTATACCTACTGTAATGTAATGCTCTGTACCCATTCCCCGCAGGTGGGCGCAGTGCTAGAAAAATCCCGCAGACCCCTGTGAGACCCCTCTGTACTCTCCGGGCTGTATATAGAATAATTATACCTACTGTAATGTAATGCTCTGTACCCATTCCCCGCAGGTGGCTGCAGCGCTAGAAATCCCGCAGACCCCTGTGAGACCCCTCTGTACTCTCTGGGCTGTATATAGAATAACTATACCTACTGTAATGTAATGCTCTGTACTCATTCCCCGCAGGTGGGCGCAGCGCTAGAAATCCCGCAGACCCCTGTGAGACCCCTCTGTACTCTCTGGGCTGTATATAGAATAACTATACCTACTGTAATGTAATGCTCTGTACCCATTCCCCGCAGTTGGGCACAGCGCTAGAAATCCCGCAGACCCCTGTGAGACCCCTCTGTACTCTCCGGGCTGTATATAGAATTACTATACTTACTGTAATGTAATGCTCTGTACCCATTCCCCGCAGGTGGGCGCAGCACTAGAAATCCCGCAGACCCCTGTGAGACCCCTCTGTACTCTCCGGGCTGTACATAGAATAACTATACCTACTGTAATGTAATGCTCTGTACCCATTCCCCGCAGGTGGGCGCAGCGCTAGAAATCCTGCAGACCCCTGTGAGACCCCTCTGTACTCTCTGGGCTGTACATAGAATAACTATACCTACTGTAATGTAATGCTCTGTACCCATTCCAAGCAGGTGGGCGCAGCACTAGAAATTCCGCCTACTGTAATGTAATGCTCTGTACCAATTCCCCCGCAAGTGGGTGCAGCGCTAGACGTCCCGCAGACCTCTGTGAGACCCCTCTGTACTCTCCGGGCTGTATATAGAATAACTATACACACTGTAATGTAATGCTCTGTACCCATTCCCCGCAGGTGGCTGCAGCGCTAGAAATCCCGCAGACCCCTGTGAGACCCCTCTGTACTCTCCGGGCTGTATATAGAATAACTATACCTACTGTAATGTAATGCTCTGTATCCATTCCCCGCAGGTGGGCGCAGCGCTAGAAATCCCGCAGACCCCTCTGTACTCTCCGGGCTGTATATAGAATAACTATACCTACTGTAATGTAATGCTCTGTACCCATTCCCTGCAGGTGGGCGCAGCGCTAGAAATCCCGCAGACCCCTGTGAGACCCCTCTATGCTCTCCGGGCTGTATATAGAATAACTATACCTACTGTAATGTAATGCTCTGTACCCATTCCCCGCAGGTGGGCGCAGCGCTAGAAATCTCGCAGACCCCTGTGAGACAGCTCTGTACTCTCCGGGCTGTATATAAAATAACTATACCTACTGTAATGTAATGCTCTGTACCCATTCCCAGCAGGTGGGCGCAGCGCTAGAAATCTCGCAGACCCCTGTGAGATCCCTCTGTACTCTCCGGGCTGTATATAGAATAACTATACCTACTGTAATGTAATGCTCTGTACCCATTCCCCGCAGGTGGGCGCCGCGCTAGAAATCCCGCAGACCCCTGTGAGACCCCTCTGTACTCTCCGGGCTGTATATAGAATAACTATACCTACTGTAATGTAATGCTCTGTACCCATTCCCCGCAGGTGGGCGCAGTGCTAGAAATCCTGCAGACCCCTGTGAGACCCCTCTGTACTCTCCGGGCTGTATATAGAATAACTATACCTACTGTAATGTAATGCTCTGTACCCATTCCCCGCAGGTGGGTGCAGCGCTAGAAATCCCGCAGTCCCCTGTGAGACCCCTCTGTACTCTCCGGGCTGTACATAGAATAACTATACCTACTGTAATGTAATGCTCTGTACCCATTCCCCGCAGGTGGGCGCAGCGCTAGAAATCCCGCAGACCCCTGTGAGACCCCTCTGTACTCTCCGGGCTGTACATAGAATAACTATACCTACTGTAATGTAATGCTCTGTACCCATTCCCCGCAGGTGGGCGCAGCGCTAGAAATCCCGCAGACCCCTGTGAGACCCCTCTGTACTCTCCGGGCTGTATAGAGGAAGAGAACAGGACAGTGACACCGGAATATCAGGTAGAGGAACCTGCTCTGACCTCTCCTCCTTGTACATCCACTTCTCAAAGTGCAGGGTATTGTGTTAGTCCCATGTCTCCCCCCCCCCCCCCCCCCTGTGTGTGAGTCCTGTGTAACATGTTGGTGGGACACGTATGTGACACATGTCCTTGTATGACAGGATGAGCCGGGACCCGTGATCTATCACCAGCAGTGTAAGGAAGAGGCCGTTCCTGCTGAGATCAGCCCAGGTGAGAGAGACAGACGCTCTGGGGATACAATATAGCTGTATGGGGGAAATATGGGTTACAGATTATTTCTCATTATCCTTTATTTATATGGTGCTACAAGGGATCTGCAGCGCAGCAAATGGTACAGTTCTCCCATAGCACAGTACTATGGGAGAACAATAGGTGCTGATGTAGTTCTCCTTCCAACAGATCTCACATAGTGACCAATCACTGCCAGAATTCCTCCCTCGTACACGCATGTGTAACATGCATCTGATGTCACCTGTTACCTCCTTCCTGTCTGGGAAATCCTGGAAATCAGTGGTCTGACATAGAATGGACCACCGGGCGGCATGTATGAATTTTCCCAGCCACCTCTGTATACATAGTTCCATTACGTGTTCAGTAGCAATCGCTGGGTAACGCATTCACCGATATTCCCAATCCATAGTGTTAGTGTAAAGTAGTCATGTGGATGTACCATTAGGGGTAGTAGCCCAATACCCCCTTCCCTGGTCCCATCACAGTAAGTATAACAGTCTGTTTCCCGGTCGCTGCTGACTGCGGCGCTGCAGGAGAACGGACCATTACCCGGGAGTCGGGATACGGTGGTTTTTATTTGCATGACTTTGGTTCTATGTTACTCCGCCATATCCGTCACTATAATGTGTTTGTGCCGGCTGAGTTCTTCTTTTGCATTACCATTTATACAGATACATGTGTGTGCCCCTTCCCCACAGGTGGGTGTAATCCTGCACATCCCGCAGACCCATATGAGACCCCTCTCTATACTCCGGGGTGTATGGGAGAAGAGAACAGGATGATCAGCCAGGATTATCAGGTAGAGGAACCCGGTCTGACCTCTCCCAGCTCTGCTTCCTCACATGTCTCACATTACAGTATACAGTGTTATTCCTGTGTCCCCGTCCTGAGTCCTACAGACATGTCCTGTATAACTTGTAGGTAGGACACATATGTGATGTATGCTCTTGTTTCACAGGCTGTACCGGGAGATGGGATGTTTTACCAGCAATGTAAAGAGGAGGATATCCCTGCTGAGATCAGTTCAGGTGAGAGGCTGTCATACAGACAATAGTGTCATACAGGTGATACGCACAGAGGTCTATGCTGCTGAGATCAGATCAGGTGAGAGAGGCTGACATACAGACAGTAGTGTCATACAGGTGATACGCACAGAGGTCTATGCTGCTGAGATCAGATCAGGTGAGAGAGGCTGACATACAGACAGTAGTGTCATACAGGTAATACGCACAGAGGTCTATGCTGCTGAGATCAGATCAGGTGAGAGAGGCTGACATACAGACAGTAGTGTCATACAGGTGATACGCACAGAGGTCTATGCTGCTGAAATCAGATCAGGTGAGAGAGGCTGACATACAGACAGTAGTGTCATACAGGTGATACACACAGAGGTCTATGCTGCTGAGATCAGATCAGGTGAAAGAGGCTGACATACAGACAGTAGTGTCATACAGGTGATATGCACAGAGGTCTATGCTGCTGAGATCAGATCAGGTGAGAGAGGCTGACGTACAGACAGTAGTGTCATACAGGTGATACGCACAGAGGTCTATGCTGCTGAGATCAGATCAGGTGAGAGAGGCTGACATACAGACAGTAGTGTCATACAGGTGATATGCACAGAGGTCTATGCTGCTGAGATCAGATCAGGTGAAAGAGGCTGACATACAGAGAGTAGTGTCATACAGGTGATATGCACAGAGGTCTATGCTGCTGAGATCAGATCAGGTGAGAGAGAGGCTGACATACAGACAGTAGTGTCATACAGGTGATATGCACAGAGGTCTATGCTGCTGAGATCAGATCAGGTGAGAGAGAGGCTGACATACAGACAGTAGTGTCATACAAGTGATACGCACAGAGGTCTATGTTGCTGACATCAGATCAGGGGAGAGAGAGGCTGACGTACAGACGGTCATGTCATACAGGTGATACTCACAGAGGTCTATGCTGCTGAGATCAGGTGAAAGAGGAAGAGGCTGACGTACAGACGGTAGTGTCATACAGGTGATACGCACAGAGGTCTATGCTGCTGAGATCAGGTGAGAGAGGCTGACCTACAGACGGTAGTGTCATACAGGTGATACGCACAGAGGTCTATGCTGCTGAGATCAGATCAGGTGAGAGAGGCTGACGTACAGACGGTAGTGTCATACAGGTGATACGCACAGAGCTCTATACTGCTAAGATCAGATCAGGTGAGAGAGGCTGGCATATGATAGTAATTACTACTACACACAGACACCGGCCCCTTCTGTCTCTGCACACGTGTGTCTATGTGTAACACTGGCTGCAGGTAACACGTATGTCCGGATATTCCTCCTGTCACATATGATAGTAATTACTACTACACACAGACACCGGCCCCTTCTGTCTCTGCACACGTGTCTCTATGTGTAACACTGGCTGCGGGTAACACGTCTGTCCGGATATTCCTCCTGTCACATATGATAGTAATTACTACTACACACAGACACCGGCCCCTTCTGTTTCTGCACACTTGTGTCTATGTGTAACACTGGCTGCGGGTAACACGTATGTCCGGATATTCCTCCTGTCACATATGATAGTAATTACTACTACACACAGACACCGCCCCCTTCTGTCTCTGCACACGTGTGTCTATGTGTAACACTGGCTGCGGGTAACACGTATGTCCGGGTGTTCCTCCTGTCACATATGATGGTAATTACTACTACACACAGACACCGGCCCCTTCTGTCTCTGCACACGTGTGTCTGTGTAACACTGGCTGCGGCCAACACGTATGTCCGGATATCCCTCCTGTCACATATGATAGTAATTACTACTACACATACACCGGCCCCTTCTGTCTGTACACGTGTGTCTATGTGTAACACTGGCTGTGGGTAACACGTCTGTCCGGATATTCCTCCTGTCACATATGATAGTAATTACTACTACACACAGACACCGGCCCCTTCTGTTTCTGCACACTTGTGTCTATGTGTAACACTGGCTGCGGGTAACACGTATGTCCGGATATTCCTCCTGTCACATATGATAGTAATTACTACTACACACAGACACCGCCCCCTTCTGTCTCTGCACACGTGTGTCTATGTGTAACACTGGCTGCGGGTAACACGTATGTCCGGGTGTTCCTCCTGTCACATATGATGGTAATTACTACTACACACAGACACCGGCCCCTTCTGTCTCTGCACACGTGTGTCTGTGTAACACTGGCTGCGGCCAACACGTATGTCCGGATATCCCTCCTGTCACATATGATAGTAATTACTACTACACATACACCGGCCCCTTCTGTCTGTACACGTGTGTCTATGTGTAACACTGGCTGTGGGTAACACATATGTCCGGATATTCCTCCTGTCACATATGATAGTAATTACTACTACACACAGACACCGGCACCTTCTGTCTCTGCACACGTGTGTCTATGTGTAACACTGGCTGTGGGTAACACATATGTCCGGATATTCCTCCTGTCACATATGATAGTAATTACTACTACACACAGACACCGGCACCTTCTGTCTCTGCACACGTGTGTCTATGTGTAACACTGGCTGTGGGTAACACATATGTCCGGATATTCCTCCTGTCACATATGATAGTAATTACTACTACACACAGACACCGGCACCTTCTGTCTCTGCACACGTGTGTCTATGTGTAACACTGGCTGTGGGTAACACATATGTCCGGATATTCCTCCTGTCACATATGATAGTAATTACTACAACACACAGACACCGGCCCCTTCTGTCTCTGCTCACGTGTGTCTATGTGTAACACTGGCTGCGGGTAACACGTATGTCCGGATATTCCTCCTCTCACGTATGTTAGTAATTACTACTACACACAGACACCGGCCCCTTCTGTCTCTGCACACGTGTGTCTATGTGTAACACTGGCTGCGGGTAACACGTATGTCCGGATATTCCTCCTGTCACACATGAGAGTAATTACTACTACACACAGACTCCGTCCCCTTCTGTCTCTGCACACGTGTGTCTATGTGTAACACTGGCTGCGGGTAACACGTATGTCCGGATATTCCCGTCACATATGATAGTAATTACTACTACACACAGACACCGGCCCCTTCTGTCTCTGCACACGTGTGTCTATGTGTAACACTTGCTCCTTATTGTCATACACAGGAGCTGAGGCCGGTGTAGAGCTGGATGCTGGTGACCATCGGGAGCTGCAGGAATTCCTCCCAGAATCCAGTGCAGGTCAGTGCTGCTCGCTCTCCTATAATGTGACTTATACCAGACTGCCCTATATCACATTGCCAGACAGAACGGGAGGCCATAGACTGTGCCCGGCGGCTGTTCTGGGTGTGAGCCGGTTCTATGGCTGCTCTGTAATATGTTGGGGGAATAGATGTGTGACCGTCGGGTATGAGAGGGATCGGGCTGCTCCTCTGGTCACATGTAATGATGGGAGGCCGTGGTTCCGGCTGTAGGGGGCAGTATGTGAGGAGCAGGGACAGATGGCTATAGGTATCCTTACAGCAGATCCTCTCACACTTCTACGGCACTACGCAGCGTGTACACAAGGGCTGCTGGGTGTCACCTCTTTCCCTCTCGCCTGGCTGCACTTTGTAATATGGCGGCTCTCCAATGGTCTGTATTATGTACTGCTCGGGATACTGATTCCAGCTCACAGACATAACCTCGCACAGGCTTAATCTCCGCATACTCTTTTGCAACACATGTGCCTAATTATGACCCGTCCTCATCCCTCACCTGCGTGTGCACTGTCCCTGTAACCCTTGCAGAAGATACACCTCCTAGCGTACGTTTGCTGGTCTCAGAACGTCTCTGCCAACCCACTGGCGATAATGCTTGATGGATGCAGAATCCTTGTGGGTCCGCACTGTCACATTTGCGTTCATTCATCTCTGATCACACAGACTGCAAGATCACACATCCTCTTCTATGCAACCTGCTGCAACACCTGGTCGGCTTACATTAAATCCCTGCCTCCTTGGAAGACGCAGCTCAGACAAAAGTTCAGTTTAGGGTACTGGATACTTTAATGGAATACTTGGTAATACCGGAATAACAGCATCTGAACAAACATTTTATTACGTCCTTTTGTGTCTCAAACTTATTATGGCTCTGGCTAAGCCAGCTGGAGAGTCAGATGAGGACTACAACTCCCAGCAGAGAGGCCTTAAGGCTGAGCTCTCCATCACTGGCTCCTTTGCGGATTCTGTTAGAGGGGTCTCAGGAACAGCCGCCCCCTCCCACTGGGCCAGGACAGAACTGGGAATATCTCATTACTTCAGGCGTTTTCATCACATTTCAAAGATTTTTCGGATTCTTGTACTAAACTGGATAGGAATCTAAAGGATAAACTGAGAGAGAAGAGATACAATGTTGTTCCATCCAGCGGAGGTAGAGGTGAGATGTATGACCCCATCTCCCAGCGATGCCAGAAGTAACGTTTCCCACCAATGACAGGAGATGAGGTGTGAAGAGCGTTTGGGAAGGTTCCAAGATGTGCCTTTTCTTGGAGACCGGTGTCTTCTCATTCTAATATACAGGGAATCTGTTATGTCATCTATGAGATGGGTAATAAATGATGAGGACTTGAATCTTCTGTTGTCTCTGGAGAAATTCTATGTGAGACATGCTACACTTTAAGAAGCTGAGACTCTGCAAATCCTCCAAATACTCCTTTGATTGCAGCATCTGTCTTGGATCTCTAAATAAGATGCTGCATCTGTCGTAGGATCTCATTTTAGGACCTGGGATTCCTTGCAATACACCAAGGCACAGAGTGTGGCTATCACGTTGCTGAGAAGGGCTTTATCATGGTGAATAAAAGTCATTCTGAGCATTGAGTCGCCATGTTGGATCTTGCCAGCTGACCACATTTCCTCCAGTTGGTGTGCTCCTTGCCTCAGCTGACTCTGACAGCCAATCTGTGACCTGCAGCTCCTACATACACCTTTTCCTGTTCATCAGTGATCTGCCAGTGCAATACGTCACATACTGGCTTCTTGGTTCAAACTTCCTAAGATTCCTGTTTCCTCTTTTAAAGAATCTATGTTCCTTAACATTCCGAACTGCACCATATTCATATGTTTCCTGATTACTGTTACTTCAGGGACCTCAAATTCTCAGCCTGCTGTAATGTTCCCTTGTCTGCTGACTACATGTACTGACGTTCCTGCAAGTACTTCCCAGATATCTACCGCATTCTTCTGTAAGCATATAATAAAGTGTATGCAATTTCTCAGCTTTCTACCAGCCTACAAGTCCTTCAGACATAGCCTCCTTCATGTTTGAATCTCCACTACAGGTACCAGCAATACCAATTCCCGTGTGGCTAGCTCATTTTCCAGTTCTACTCTATTTAGCAATTCCAGTCTGGTTTCCAGCCATTCTTGTTCTCAACAACTCTAGTTCCTATCCAGTTTTTTCTGTATTCTGGTTTCCGTCATAATCCAGTTCCAGTCTGACACCGGTTCTAGCCTGGGCTCAGTCATGACCGGTTGAAGACAATGTATCTGCCTTGCCTCAGTCCTTGAGTCGGCACCTGTAGAAGCATCCTGAAAACACTTAAATAATCTCCGTGCAGCTTCATTTGTAGCCCTCTTTCTGCCTAAATTACCTGTCACCAAGTGTTCTGACCACTTATACTGACAGCCGTGTGATGTTCTGTTTGCCCATATACCTGTGTAGTGAGACTGAGGTTAGTGGTCAGAGTTGGGGTATGAATATTATTAGCATAGGAGGTTATACTGTAGGTGAAGTCTGTGCAGGAGATCGCCATCTTGTGGCTAATTGAATAGTGACAACGTGGGCAGGGAAAGACCAGTTACCAGCAAGCTCCTGTATTGGGCATTGCGGTGTTGCCCAGATGCATCGGTCTTAGTTACCCGGTACAGTGTTGGTAATGTCAGAACAGGTGGGACACGGTCACATTGCTGGGGGGCTCAGGGTGTAATAGTTGAAGGTCTCTTCCTGTGGTGTAAGTTGAATAGGGAAACACAGGTGGCATCTGGTGGCTGCAGGTTACACCTCATGTATAGCACAGTATTTACTAAGCCGTCATGGGGACTGATTTACTGATGTGTCAGGATAATGCACTGCAGCCTATCAGAACTGTGTGTATGAAACAATGCATTCTACGTGTATACTCTCATCTCCAAGATATGTCATTATGGTATGTACATATTCCAACATACAGAATCATCCCAAATACTTCTGGTGCCAAGCACATCATATATGAGAACATGATTGCATATATCCTAGGTATTATAAGTGCAGTTTGTTTTTGTTTATTTTTTCGTCATGTATTCAACAAACCACAAGTTATGTAATATCTTGCTCTTCCATTCATTTCCTCTGATGTTAGGTAGTGTGTTCTATACCTGTGAGTGATCCTGTATAGGCTGCGGGGGAACACTGCCTCTAGTGGCCAGATCTGATGTTAGGTAGTGTGATATATACCTGTGAGTGATCCTGTATAGGCTGCGGGGGAACACTGCCTCTAGTGGCCAGATCTGATGTTGGGTAGTGTGATATATACCTGTGAGTGATCCTGTATAGGCTGCGGGAGAACACTGCCTCTAGTGGACAGATCTGATGTTAGGTAGTGTGATATATACCTGTGATTGATCCCTGTATAGGCTGCGGGAGAACACTGCCTCTAGTGGACAGATCTGATGTTAGGTAGTGTGATATATACCTGTGATTGATCCCTGTATAGGCTGCGGGAGAACACTGCCTCTAGTGGACAGATCTGATGTTAGGTAGTGTGATATATACCTGTGCGTGATCCTGTATAGGCTGTGGGGGGACACTGCCTCTAGTGGACAGATCTGATGTTAGGTAGTGTGATATACCTGTGAGTGATCCTGTATATGCTGTGGGGGAACACTGCCTCGAGTGGACAGATCTGATGTTAGGTAGTGTGATATATACCTGTGAGTGATTCTGTAAAGGCTGCGGGGGAACACTGCCTCTAGTGGACAGATCTGATGTTAGGTAGTGTGTTCTATACCTGTGAGTGATTCTGTATAGGCTGTGGGGAACACTGCCTCTAGTGGTCAGATCTGATGTTAGGTAGTGTGATATATACCTGTGATTGATCCTGTATAGGCTGCGGGGGAACACTGCCTCTAGTGGACAGATCTGATGTTATGTAGTGTGTTATATAATACCTGTGGGTGATGCTGTATAGGCTGCGGGGAACAGTGCCTCTAGTGGTCAGATCTGATGTATGACTCCACTCTAAAGGAATCTGCTGATCGGTATAACTCTGCACATTGGGTCATACATAACAAGTTCTACAGATGACATTATTTAGCACCCACCATCTTTTATACAGAACCTTTTTGTTGGGCACTTGTCAATTAAACATGAGCACTGCAATAGTATTTGACTCCGCGTGTCTGGATTAGCCAGCTTTAGTAAATATATGTGGCCTCTGTGTTTCCCAGGGACTTGGTTTCTAAGCCGATAATTAGGTTTTATCCTTGTAAATATATACCGATGCATATAAATGCTACCTGTAACGATGCATATAATTGTATAGAATATTATAACGTTTGGGCTCACCTGTATAAAGTTTTCTATTTAAAAAAATAAAAATAAAATCTTTTGTAGCTTTTTACAGCTAAGGTTCTGTATCCTGTTCGGTAATGGACCCTTGGGTGCTATCCAATAAACCCCGTAAACCAACGTTTACTGGGGATTCTGCTTTGGCACGCAAAGCGTAATCCCTAATAAGTACCCCCAACAGACCCACAGGGGATTGGGAACGTACCACGTTACCATGAGTTATCGCCCCCTAGCGGGTCACTTACAGCACAATAAATACAGGATAAAATTGGTTGCAACATAAAAGGGTTGACATTATGTCTTCACATTTAGGGGGTCAATATGTAGATCACACGTGAACCCCCAAATAAATGTACCGCATACCCTCTGCTACCACTTGGCATATTTTACTGTACCTTAATCGTAGACAATGTGTATGGTAAAGTATGTCATAAATAAAATGGGAAAAATTGAGAAAAACCTCCCGTTAACCTTTTAATGTGTTGACCGTGTCGATTATTTTGCGAGTGCCAACCTCATGCATGCCAACTGTGCTCAGATTGAGAGACTGATCTTGTGTAAACTCATATTACTGTTTATCAGTTATGCACCGAGAATATGTTGTTTTACTCATTGGCTCTGCCCCACTCTGTGCTCATGCAGTTATGGTAATAGTGCAGGTGTTCATTCACCATAGAAACAATATTATTGTACAGGTATCAGTATCCATGTGACTGTATATACAATCATTGCATTATTTGCAGTAGGAGTATATAAGCTATAATGGTCCGTAACAGATGGTGATTTCTCGATCTGCTACAACTACACATGGCCGTTACTGAGTGCCTGGAGAAATGCAATCTGTGAGTAACCGGCCTCTAAGGATATATATACACAAGCCTTCTGCATCCTGCTAAACAGGATCCTGTTCAACTGCATTCTGCTAAAACGTGATGTGTATTCGCCATAAGCTTCATCCTGCTAAACAGGATCCTGTTAAACCGTATCCTGCTAAAGCGCAATGTGTAGACGTAGCCTAATTTGCTTCGCTTTATTCAACTTTTTACATTTCGGCTGTTCGTGTGTGATTTTATAGAATTCTAATATAAGTTTTTATTAAAAAATAAATCAAAAACTTTATTGTTGCTTTATCAAAAATAAACGTAAATGCGAGCATTCCGTTTACAGCACAGCAGTTCTACAGTCATTCCAAGATGGAAACCTACAGGGTGTTCTACGACTACACATTTAATTATCACGGTCAGACATGTATTTGGCTCCAGTTACAAAAATTGCAAAAGCTGTCGAAGGATCCTCACCAGTTACAACAGAAGCGTCTGCAAGTTGCTGAGCGAGTCAGGAGATGGGGAGAGAGAAAATTGGAAGACAGGCGGAGAAAATGATAAGTGTATAAACACGGAACAGTCCTGGCAGGAAGTCACCGGTGGTGCACAAGTTGATCGATAACATCCAATCATCGCATGTTTCAAAAAAAAACTAAAACTAATACCACCGAGACTGCAGAATATAAGTTGGAAAGTAGAACAATTATGACCTGTGATGACGTTAGCCGCCAGGAGTAACAACTGTGATGTGACCAAATATTAGGGTTCCTCTGCACTGGGTTGCATGGTATTCATACAGCACTAATACGCCCATTGCCTGCTTTGTAGTTTCATTACTATCAGCCCTCAGCTTATCCAACATATACCCGAATTATTTCTAGATTACTGAGTATAAACCGACTACTTCAGCACATTTTTTTTTATGCTGAAAAAGCCCCCTCGGCTTGTAGTCGAGTGAGGGTGCCTGTTCTCTAGTGCAGTGCCTCTTCTCCGGTCTCTCCCGCTTATGACGTAGTCTTTGCAGCAGTGGTCGCCTACCTTTCGCTCGCAAGCAACCGGTAGCTCGCCAGAGCAATCGGGGTGGCTCGACCACTGCTCTCCACCCACCCGCTCCCGAAGCCTTTCTCAGCATTCCACTGCCGGCAACCGACAAACAGCACTGTGCAGGGGAGGGGACATTAACATCTAGCCTGCCACTGGCGGAGGTTGACAGCCAGCCAGCCCACCAGAGGAGGGAGGCAGGCACAGCACTGGGGAAGTGGGGGTAACATCCAGTAAGCCAGCCAGCTCTTCAGGGGAGTGTAGAGATGGCGCTAACCGTAACATACAGCAGTACATATTTAGGCCAAGCATTGCTGAATACAAGCACCGGTATACCTCTGGTCTTGGATATACAGTACGTTTATTTACAGTCTGCTATATTTTATTTTTTATTTTCTTATTAACCCCTATCTGGACCCAGTGTTGACTGTTTGCATAGAGCAGCCTGTATTAGGGCTCATAATATACACACTGCGTTGTGTTACTGCATGTGTTGCGTTAGCACTTCCCATACATAATGCAGTAATGCTGCATATACAGTAACACAGTGCGTACACAACGCAACTAGTATAGTATGAGCCCTAACAATGACTGCTCTACGAAAACATAATTGTCATCACATTCTGGAATATTATCATACAAACTGTCCAAAAACTTTATTTCTGTCCACTCCCTCGGTGATCGACTATGGTTTCGGTCTCGTGGTGTCTTTTGAGTGCGATTTCTTTTGAGAGTTATCTGTTTTCCGTGGTGAAGTCTATCTTGTCTTGCTGCATTCTATTGCCAATTGATTTGACTTGTTTATATGCATAATTGCCTGGACGCCGCTGTTTTTTATTGTAAATTTACCTCTTTTACGAACTATAACTAGGTCTTACTTTTGGAGCAGGGCTTACGCTATATTTTGAGAATTCAATCACTATGACACGCCATTCTTTTTCAGTCTTTTTATTTATTTTTTTCATCCTGTTAGAAACGGATCCCAAAACTTCTAATCCTGGACAAAAACAAAAACGCAGGTCATACGAAGCTGGTTTCAAACTTAAGGTTGTGTCAAGAGCGGAAGAGAGCAATAACAGTACTGCAAGTAGGGAATTTTGTGTTGGCGAAAAACAAGTGAGGGAGTGGCGGAAAATGAAAGCTGACTTGGAAAAACTTCCAAAGGCAAAAAAAGCTCGACGCGGTTTTACCACTTCATATAAAGATCTAGAGACCGAATTGCATAAATGGGTTATGGAGTGTCGTCAAACTGGTCACCGCGTAACTCGCATGGGAATTCGCTTACGTGCCCTTCAAATGGCTAAAGATGACAAATTAAAAGCACCAGGCATTGAAAATTTTGTTGCGTCAGCAGGATGGTGTACCAACTTTATGAATAGGTTTTCCTAACGGTTGCGGCAAAGAACAAAGATTTCACAGCAGTTGCCAAAAGGCCTTGATGAAAAAAGTGATGTCATTCTATTCATTCATCATAAAACAAAGAAGGATGCATAACTAGAACCTGGGAGATATTGGGAATATGGCTGACACACCTATGACCTTTGATCTTCCAAGCAATAGAACTGTGGCAAGTTTGGGAGACAAAACTATTTTACTCAGAACCACAGGAAATGAAAAATACCATTTCATGGTCGTTGTGTCATGTTTGGCTCATGGAACCAAGCTGCGGCTTATCATTATTTTTTAAAGAAAGACCTTGCCTTTAAAAAGGACAAATTCCCACCACGAATTTACAGTGCGCGCGCATATTAAAGGCTGGATGGATGGAGATGGAACAAAAAAAAATGGCTGGAAGAAGTTTGGAACGGACGACCAGGAGCAGCCTTAATGAAAACAAACCATCATTGCTAGTTTGGTATTTGTTCAGAGCCCACACATATGATGTCTTAAAAAAATTTACAAAGTCTTCTAAAGTTATTTTGCCCGTTATTCCAGGTGGGCTTACATCTGTATTGCAGCCCCTAGATGTGTGTTTAAATCTTTCAAAGACCATGTGTGAAAGATGTGGCATGAATGTTTGTCATCCGGTGAAGCCCGATTGACAAAAGTTGGAAATCTGTTGAAGCCCGACATAGAATTGGTTGTAAAGTTGGTTTGTGATGCATGTGAAGAGATTCCAGAGGACATGGTGCAACACGCCCTCAGGAAATGTGGCATTAGTAATGCTATGGGTGGCAGTAAAGACAGCGCTTAGTACGACAGCGATAGCCATGATGGTGATGACTGTTGATGACCATGGCTATGCTGATAACCTCACACCAGATAAAGCTGAAGCTCTGTTTGGACCTACAGATGATGAGGAGGAATCCAGTTTTAAATGATTTTAACTCTTGCGTTTTAGCTTGGTTGCTGATTGAACTAAGGGTTTTGTACTTTTACAAGTTATTGTTGATACCATATTGTTTTTTTTTTTTACCCTCTTTTCCACTTACAAAGCTGGTTTACTGTTTTTCTTTGAAATATTCAAAAACATTTAACCTACTGATGCCTCAATTAATGTAATTTTATTGGTATCTATTTTTGAAATTTACCAGTAGCGGCTGCATTTCCCACCCTAGGCTTCTACTCGAGTCAATACATTTTCCCAGTTTTTTGTGGTAAAATTAGGTGCCTCGGCTTATACTCTAGTGTGTACGGTTTATTACTATGCTTATCTTCTGGTGGTGTCCGAGGCAATATCATGCATTTCCAATAAGTATGCATTAGACCAGTGGTCTCCAACCTTATTTGACCATGAGCTACTCAAGACAAAAAAAGACAAAAAAAAAACCTCCTGGAGAGCTACTAAAATTTGTCCAATGACCCTGATACTATGCCGCACACCGTAATGCCCCTGCACAATACGCCGCACACTGTAATGCCCCTGCACAATACGCTGCACACTGTAATGCCCCTGCACAATACGCCGCACACTGTAATGCCCCTGCACAATACGCTGCACACTGTAATGCCCCTGCACAATACGCTGCACACTGTAATGCCCCTGCACAATATGCTGCACACTGTAATGCCCCTGCATAATATGCTGCACACTGTAATGCCCCTGAACAATATGCTGCACACTGTAATGCCCCTGCATAATATGCTGCACACTGTAATGCCCCTGAACAATATGCTGCACACTGTAATGCCCCTGAACAATATGCTGCACAATCTCACTGCACATAATCTCACTGAGCACAGCAGTCAGCCTCCCTGTGATGGGAGGCTTGCTGACACTCACCGCGCGGGTCTGGCCGCTCCAGGCTTCCAGGAGCTCGAGTTCTGCGGCTGTCTGGCTGACACCCAGGCTCTGACACTCACCGCACAGGGATGGCTGCTCCAGGCTGCCGGGAGACATTGGGCTGCGGCGGTCTGGCCGATACCCAGCCACTGACACTGCGTGGGGCTGGGGCTGGCTGCTCTGTGCCCCCTTTGCCCCCCTCTGTATCTGCGCCTGAGGGAGCACAGCGCTGCAGCGCTGTGTTTCCTGTCAGATGCTAGAGGTCAAATATGACCTCCAGCGTCTGTCTCCTCCGAAGTGAGGAGTGTGTGCAGGGGAAGGCGGCAGGCAGCGGACACATGGGCGGGCGGGCGGCAGGCTGCGGACACACGGGAGGGCGGGCAGGCGGATGGACACACGGGAGGGGGCAGGAGGGCACAGTGGTCGAGCCACCCGTTACGCTCAGGCGAGCTACCGGTAGCTCGCGAGCGACGGGTTGGCGACCACTGCATTAGACTATCAGTATCCGTTTAAATAAATGAAGCGCAACATTAGAACTGATCCTGTAGCGTCCATTCTCCATGATGTATTCTCTGTGGGTCTCTACAATGTAACAATTATAGCGGACTGTACGCTGGATTGTCGCTTAGTGTCTGGTTGTGATGGATGGCCGAGTGCAGTTTGGATCGTTGGGTTCTTAAATCCACGTGACCGTTGTTGGGCCTCCTTCCAGGCTGTGAATGCAAATTTCCTAGATGAACAGATACCAAGAGATTTCATAACTATTATTTCCCAATGCTATAGTAGAACTGTAGAAGACGGTATGACACTATTAGGGGTTTCCCGGTCTCTACCCTGATATAACGGGTGGGAGGACTGGAGGCTCCCAGACTGCATAAAGGTAAATTTCCCAAGGTATCTATATGTTTGCCATAATACGAATACAGAAATTTTAGGCCTGATACGAGCTATCTCGTATATTTAGATATGTAATCTAAATGTTTGCTGGTGATGTGTCCTCATCCACATATCCTCAATATACCATACAGTGTGGAACACCCCGCGCGACTAAGTCCGTCCCAGAAGTGTAGCATGTGTCTTTAGGGAAGATTTTAATAAACATTTATTACATTGAGGGAAATATGAAGAACATTTATTTACTAAATGTATAGATTCAAAATGGTCACATACAGTATGCATTTAAAACTTGTAATTATTTCAATAAAAACCATGTATGGACAAACCTATTTATAGTACCTTCCTCAGGCGGAAAATAGTCAATTGGTAATTTGCATCTTTATGAGCGAGTCCGGTTCCTATTGAAACCTGTATTTGTAAACAATAATAAGGTGTGTGTGTGTGTGTGTGTGTGTGTTGGGGGTGATTGGTCCAGAAGACAACACTGTCCACTCACGTTTTGAAGCGTTCTGTGTGTTACGGTTAGTACTCCCGCTCGGATGTAATGTCCCCTGGTATGGCGTGCCATTCGATGAGACAGACTGGATGATAGCAAGTTCGTAGGACCAGACGAGTTCTTCTCTTTAGATGGTATTTAAAGTCCTGACCTTTGGTTCTGCAAGATCCAAATATTTCCAAAAGATGATGCTTCACACTTTTAGTTAGGTGGTCCCCCAGATTTTTCTAAGGATGTTTGCTTTTGGTAAGCCCATTTGGTTGATTACAAAATGGCCATAGTTTTATTAGTCCGTACGTATAACCTATATATGTGTGCAGATAGACTGTTAGTTTTTTCTTTTTAGCTCATCTAGTGTATTCGGATCGTCTGGCGGCCATGGTTACACAATTGACCGACTCTGTGGGCAATATCGCTACCACTACCCCAAACATTGCAAAAGTTGTTGTCCTTTTTATTGATCTGCCTAGGCTTATTCCAGAGGCTACAGCTCTTCTTGATGCTTCAATTACTCTAGATGGGGGTGACAGCGCCTGTTGGTTCCTTCCCTGGTGGTAAGGCCCCTGGCAGTGATGGCATTACTCATTGAGAAATAAATCAACAAAATGTAATCCTTTGCACTTAGGCTGCGTACCTTATTTTCAGACTTCTTTCTTGCAAATATATTTCCCTCCTCGATGTCTGAGGCTATTGTTCTTGCAAAACAACAAAGCAATCGATCAGCTAATTCTATTTGCATATTTGATTTTTTTTTTTTTTTTTTTAATAAATATTTTTATTAGAGAGAACACAACACAATGGGCCTTATTCTAATCCACTCTTTCTGACAAAATCCTTCTTAGATGGGCAAAACCATGTGCACTGCAGGGGGGCAGATGTTACTTGTGCAGAGATAATTAGATTTGGGTGGGGTTTTACTACAAAGTGAGATCTATATTGCAGTGTAAAAATAAAGCAGTCAGTATTTACCCTGCACAGAAACAAAATAACTCACCCAAATATAATTCTCTCTGCACATGTTACATCTGCCCCCCTGCAGTGCACATGGTTTTGTCCATCTAAGAAGGATTTTGTCAGAAAGAGTGGATTAGAATAACCCCCAATGTTCTGAAAAAGCGTACTTTATATCTAAGTATTGTATAACCTTTAACTATAATGGCAAACACGGAAATTATTTGCACGCCAACACAAACCTTTAAGAATTAATGACAATGCTTTACTTAAAAGATAGCTTGATTACATGTATTTGTAAATGCAGACTAACACAAGAATCACAACAATGATTGACTAATATTTCAACAATAATTCAAAATAAAAATGGAAACCTAACAGGGACATTGATCGGAAAGACACCTCATTCATAGTTACCAGTCACCTCCAGCCCCTCTTCTCTCATGTGTTTGCCCCTTCTTCCTCAACTCCTTAGCCACTCCCTCTTTGTGTCCAATATTTATACCTTTATTCAATGTCATTATTTCATTATTCATATGTATCACATTTTGTTGGACAGCTCTGCCTTGAATTTTAATGATGCTGTTATTAATTCACCCAAGTCCTGTTGCTAGGGAAGAGTATTGTGGCATCATCAGCTTAATGGCCTTGGGGTCTTAGCATGCGTACCCCTGTTGTTTAGTTGTGTCAACAAGATGTTCCAGACTGGCTGGTGGCTCTGGTCAATGTAACTTCAATATCACATTCCTAAGCTTATAAAACTAAAGACAACTTGTATAAAACATTCAGCTATTCCAGTAATACTTCAATGCTTACGCCATTTTAACAACATTTCTGCTGAGTCATGGTGAAACAAAATGGATTCTGCATAACACAAACACCTGCGAATTGGTACAAAGGGGTAGGCCTTACACGCACCTTTAGGGAGGGGCCTGTACAACAAGCCATGTCTTCTGCAGTATTTGAATATTGAGAAAACAAATGTAATAGAACTTAGATGAGTTGCTGGATAAATATGGCTGCTTACAGATTTCTGTTTTATCAGTTAAAATACAAAAGCGACAATACAGAAAGGAATCAATTAAGTTGTCTTCATTTATTCATTTTTCAGTCTTCATTCCTGGTTCCATAATATAATATAATATTGTGCATATGGAAACAAACACTATATAAATAACCGCATGGAAAAAGTAGTAAAGCACAAGACCAGTATAAGCACATAAAAAAAAAAAAAAAAACTAAAATGATGTTTCTCGACAAAAATCTCAGTGCAAAATAACAAATACAATATTAAATGAATAACAAAGGACCGACTAACATTCATTGAGTAAAGACATGGGTAAGGAGTGGGCGTGAAAGAGATGGTGTAAGGTTTATTGGGTTTACACCATGTTATAACGGTACAAGGGGTGCATCCCATGAAAGTAGGAGAATTATCAAATTGTAGAAGCAAACAATTGTCTATGTAGGAGACATTCAGTTTTATCAAAGACCCAAAAGATCTGGTCTTGGGTGGATTAAGGTAGGTAGGATATACTTCCGGCCCCCAGAGAAAGGGTGCCCTGTGGAGCTGCAGACGGAGGGGGGAGAAGGAAGGGAGTACCTGCCGGCTCGCACAGCTACTGGTGACCACCCGGCCTGGACAAGCGCACCGGCACGGCCCGGCATGAGGACCACCTCCGTGCAGGGGGTGTCTGGAGGAGCTGGAAGAGTATGTGGTACTGGGCCTGGCCGCCGGCGAGACATCAGCGGCGCACAGCTCGGCCCTGGGGCGACACCAGAGGCTCAGGACCCAGCCACTGGCTCGGTCCCCAGCATGACCTCTGAAGCGGCGGCGGGCCCCCATTGGCACCCGGCCGACCCCCATCGGCACCCTTCCATGATCCCCAGCACCAGCAGTTTCAGGAGCTTTCTATGTCTCTGGCGGCGACGCCCCCCCCCCACCCCACCAGGGAGGAGGTATGACCAGACTATTAGAACTCAGCCCAGGGAGGGCCCAACTCCAGCCCTAGGCCTCACTGACTCTCCCCAGGCCTCAGTGACTCTTTCTGGTTTGCCGGGAATAACTAAAGTGATTCATATTCCTCAACTGTTAAGAGAGTATCCCAGCATTGGCTTCCCCGTTGCCCTGTGCGCACAGGGCTTTTTGAGAGGCGGAAAATAAAAATCAATATATTTGAATGAATATAGAGACAAAACAGATTTCAAAAATGTAGATTTTATCCCTTAACAATTTGCTCAGCAATTTCTGCTTTTTCTGTTATATATGTATCTGATACTTACATTTGGTATTACTACTCCTGCTGTGGTATTGAGCATTGATATTCTGTATGTATGACAATCATATTTAATTGTATTTGATTTGAGATAAAAAAAAAATCTGAGATCTGTTTGTAAAAAAAAATGTTTATCCTCAATAAAAGCTACTTTTATTAAATGTGGTTATCCTGTACTCTGGAATGGGTATTTTATACCCCAAACCAGGCATGTCCAAACTATGGCCATCCAGCTGTTGTAAAACCACACATCCCAGCATGCCTTGCCACCGTTCCCTAATAGCACAACAAAGCTTGCTAGCAAATACACTAAAATATCAATTTATTTAATATTTAAATATGTAGAATACTAGTAAGCCAGCTCGAAGCAAATGCTTAGAAAGCTAGTCTGCTACCTTTGTGATTGCCACTGTGTTTGTGCATGTGTGAGAGAGAAAGATATGTATTATTACTCGCTGCCAACAGATGGCAGTGTTTTTGAGACACACAGACACTAGACATATCTATAGATGATTAGGCAGACCTATCTCTCATTCTGACACATGGTATATATCTTATAATCTATTTTCTTTACCTTATTTCCTGTTAGCTGGCTGTGTTATATGACACAAACATTGTGCCACATGACCGTTAGTATCGCTGGAGGACCTATGGTGTTCGTCACATGATACACCATTATCCTATGTTTATACAACCCCAAGGTGAAATAAAGTTTTCAACGGATGTGCGTCATGATCACCTGACCGCATTCTATACAACACATGAAGTGTTATTGAATATAATACATGAGATCACTTTGTATACTCAATAAGCGTCTCAATAAAGTTTCAGCTATTTGATTATAATTAGATGTTGGAACCCCTACACTATTTGATACAGAAGATGATACATACAATGGTCTTTCTTAAAGCTAGGCACACACAACATTGTGGCCATTGGGAACCATGTGTGATGCTGGCACTGACTGAGCGTAAGTGGTGCAGTATGTCTGTCCATTCCGCCGGATCAGACTACATATTGGCTAGTGTATACCCAGCTTGAAAGTGTGTGTCTGTATGTATGTATGTATGTATGTATGTGTGTGTGTGTGTGTGTGTGTGTGTGTGTGTGTGTGTGTGCAGTCCATAGACCTACCTGAAAGCATTTTTTAATACCATCGGAAATATAAGCTGCAAAATACTCATTGACTTCCACGATTACTTCTCATTCATCGAGACTTTCTTCCCACCAAGCCAGTTTTCCACATTTCTGGATAATAGGGTGGATGGGGGAAGGCCAATTCATGTAATCCCTGCAATGGAGTTTGCTTTTCTTAAATATAAACTGCAAGTGGCAACACTTCACTTCTGGCTGAGATTTGGCATGGGGGGGGGGTTAGAAGAGCCCCAGATCTGTCCAGATGTCACCAAAGGGATTGTGGCTCCGTATCATAGTAATTGACCTCGCTTATCAATTGACCCTTGTGTCTATATAAAAACTACAAGAGACAACCATGAGAGAATAGTTATTGAAATGAACAATAGGGTTAATTTTCATGACAAACTAATTAACCTACCGGTATATGTTTCGATTGTGAGAGGACCCAACAAGAGCGAATACAAACTCCACAAAGTTAAGGCCTTGGTGAGGATCGAACTCATGACCTCAGTGCCGTGAAGCAGTAATGCCAAACAGTAATGCAACATTGTAGCTGAAGAGAGTGGAGTGACCATGTCCGTACAACAGCAGATTTATGTTTTAGTACACCGTAAACTAGACCAGTCTAGTCCAACGCTAAAGTTATGTGGGAAAGACTGGGTTAACAATTCTGCTGAATACATCCAATAATATCTGATATCTATATGGTACATATGTATAACTGCACAGAATGTGTCACAGATGATGACTAGACCCATCCGGTGATGTACAGAGGGTTTATCTCAGTACTTTTGTCCCCAACAGGTCCGCACGCCTCCTCACACTATCCTGAGAAGAGGCCACTTTCATGTTCGGAGCGCGGGAAATACTTTACCAGCACATCTGCTCTTACTACGCACCAGCGGATTCACTCCGTCGAGAAGCCATTTACGTGCACGGAATGCAGCAGATGTTTTGCCCAAAAAGTAGACTTTGTCAAGCACCAGCGCACTCACACCAGGGAGAAGCCATTTTCATGCTTGGAGTGCGGGAAATGCTATACCAGCAGTTCTACCCTTACTTTGCACAAGCGGATTCACTCTGGCATGAAACCTTATCAGTGCACGGAATGCGGCAAAGGCTTTGTCCAGAAATCTGACATGGTCAGGCATCAGCGCACTCACACCGGAGAGAGGCTGCTTTCATGCCCGGATTGTGGGAGATGCTATGCCAGCAGGTCTGCCCTTAATTTGCACCAGCGGATTCACTCTGGCTTGAAACCTTATCCGTGCTCGCAATGCAGCAAATGCTTCATCCAAAGGTCCGACCTTACCAGGCATCAGCTCACCCACACCGGGTAGAGACCATTCTTGTGCCCCCCGGTTCAGCTGCCGCTTTCTCAAAGCTCACATCTTAATCTACGTCAAAGAGTTCACACCGGTCGAGATGAATAAACTGCACGTTGCATACATACATACATATATCTCCAGTATGAACTGGAAATATAAAAGTGAACCACCAGGTGCATTATAAGGAGCAGAGATACGTTGTTTGGTCTTCCATCCTGTGGAGGGTGCTGTGCCCAGTTATGGATCTATCTAATAATGAGCATAGTGAATACAGTGATATCCTATAAATTACTTCTTGGCCTGTGTTATTTTGGGTATGAACGTGACGGGACATCGGGACGGTGTCTGTTACCTCTATGACGTTTGTGTGCATGAATGTAGTAATTACTCTGGCTCTCTTTGGTTCATCATCATCATTTGGCTTGTCCTCCCCTTAGAAAGGTTCGAAGGGCGCACACATCAGAAGTATAGGATGAGGCTGATGGCCACCATATCAGAGGATCTGGAGAAGTCATGTCCTTTTCCTGAATGGAAAAGGCTGCGCTCGCCCCATCGCAGGGAATAACTCATTTCTGGCTCGCTTTCTGCCTTTCTTAAGACATTCCCTTCATTATCTCTGATGATAATCCCAATTGATATCCTCACAGTATCCTCTGCCTCTAAACTCCTTAACTTCATATCCTCACTTGGTCTCTCATAGTGGACTTCCTCACCGTGCCATGTTGATCTGGTCTTCACTTATTATTGTTGCGATATTTGAGTACTGCAAGTCCCCATTCTGCCCCTCCTGACCATCACCACCTCTTACTACTTCTCCATCTTTACCTCCTAAGGCTGCCATCCCTAAGCATAACACTGAGGCTATCGGCACCAATTCCTTATACTCACTGCTCTACTCCTTATCTCTTCTGTTCACTCTCTTCTGTCTTCTCTCTTGACTCTATTCCACCAGTGACCCCTTCTCACCCTGGCAGATCGAAAAAATGTTCACGTGTTGCCAATCGACAATGGAGGAAAGCAGACTTCCTCCATTTCAAGCTTATACTCTCATCCTCAGTGCTGCCCAGTTCTTCGCTTCACCCACCTTCAAGGACATCTACTAGGCCTCACTGACTCGGGTGTGGTATAGGGTTCTGACAGTCAGGATCCCGACAGTCATTAGCCCGACATCGGGATCCCGACTGCCCGGACTCAGACAGCATGGCTCGCTACGCTTGCCACCTATTCTATTCTCCCTCTATGGGGGTCATGGACCCCCACGAGGGAAAATAGCGAGTGGCCGCTGGGCACCTGTCTGTCGGTGTTTTGACAGTCAGGATCCCGTCCAGCACCCCACTGACTCTCCCCAGGCCTCAGCGACTATTCGGCTGCTACCTACCTGGTTGCTGCAGCGACCAGTGGCACCGCTGGCTGCTTAGGCGCTGTGCTGCTCGACAGGCATGTGTTCCTGGCATGTAATGTCGCAATGTAACGTATATAATGCCTCCCCCCTTCATCCCTGCTTGATGCTGCACTGTATATCCACAAAAAATTCCTAGTGTGCGCAAGCATACATGACCAATAAAGTTGATACTATTCTATTCTAGTATAGGCTCCCAATTTTTTTGTAAGCCTTAGGAACACCTGATTCAGCGGTAATCCTAGCCGATTGCCTATCAAATTAAAGTATTTGGCGCAGTTTCACTTTTACTTCTGCAAGGGAGGGGAAGGAAGAAGATACCCAGTGTGTGAGGGTAATCTTTTTTGCTATCGTATCCATAATGGCGAAGATCAGGGTCAAGATCCTTTTGCAAAAACCCAAATCCCAATTGCTAAAGTTGGCACATAAACAAGCCAGGGGGTCAGGAGATGTTTTCACATTAAACTGGGATGTAAAATAGTTCAGAAGTTTGTTCCAGAAGCGTCAGACTTTACCACTCTCCCAAAAGCAGTGGAAAAAGGAGGATTTTGCGATATGGAATTTGACCCACTCCCCAGTGGCTATGGGGGCAAAATGAGCCAGACACGCTGAAGTGTTTTGTAGTTTATCTCTTGTAAGTAGGGGGGGGGAGGGGCAACAATATATAACCCTTTCAAGTCCAACGTCTAGTCAGGCTCAACAGCCCTAGCGCCAGTAGAAGATCCAATGGTGAGCCACTTTAAAATAAAAACATTAACATGGTTCAACATTCATTGTAGACCATTTTTGAATAACAACATTTATATGTTTTAAACCTGACTGTATGGATTGCAAAAAAAAAAATTTGGACTGCAAAGCGGTTAACTAAAATTCAATTAATTGACCTCAGATCGTTTGCCGGGAATAACTAAAGTGATTCATATTCCTCAACTAAGTCGCTGGCGTTTTTAGCAGATATTTTGCACATCTCTCACCGCAACATTGGCACTTAAAGGGTTAAGAAAGTAGCCCAGCATTGGCTCCCCCGTTGCCCCGTGCGCACAGGGCTTTTTGAGAGGCGGAAAATAAAAATCAATATATTTGAATGAATATAGAGACAAAACCGATTTCAAATTTCAAGAATGTAGATTTTATCCCTTAACAATTGCTCAGCAATTTCTGCTGTTTCTGTTCTGTATGTATCTGATACTGACATTTGGTATTACTACTCCTGCTGTGGTATTGAGTATCGATATTCTGTATGTATGACAATCATATTTAAATTGTATTTGATTTGAGAGAATTTTTTTCTGAGATCTGTTTGTAAAAAAAAAATGTTTTATCCTCAATAAAAGCTACTTTTATTAAATGTGGTTATCCTGTACTCTGTAATCGGTGTTTATACCCCAAACCAGGCATGTCCAAACTATGGCCATCCAGCTGTTGTAAAACCACACATCCCAGCATGCCTTGCCACCGTTTTAGCATTCCCTAATAGCACAACAAAGCTTGCTAGCAAATTCACTAAAATATCAATTTATTTCATATTCAAATATGTAGAAATACCAGTAAGCCAGCTTGAAGCAAATGCTTAGAAAGCTAGTCTGCTACCTTTGTGATTGCCATTGTGTTTGTGCATTTGTGAGAGAGAAAGATATGTATTATTACTCGCTGCCAACAGATGGCAGTATTTTGGAGACACACAGACACTAGACATATCTATAGATGATTAGGCAGACCTATCTCTCATTCTGACACATGGTATATATCTTATAATCTATTTTCTTTACCTTATTTCCTGTTAGCTGGCTGTGTTATATGACACAAACATTGTGCCACATGACCGTTAGTATCGCTGGAGGACCTATGGTGTTCGTCACATGATACACCATTATCCTATGTTTATACAGCCCCAAGGTGAAATAAAGTTTTCAACGGATGTGCGTCATGATCACCTGACCGCATTCTATACAACACATGAAGTGTTATTGAATATAATACATGAGATCACTTTGTATACTCTATAAGCGTCTCAATAAAGTTGCAGCTATTTGATTATAATTAGATGTTGGAACCCCTACACTATTTAACAGAAGATGATACATACAATGGTCTTTCCTAAAGCTAGGCACACACAACATTGCGGCCATTGGGAACCATGTGTGATGCTGGCACTGACTGAGCGCCAGCGGTGCAGTATGTCTGTCCATTCCGCTGGATCAGACTACATATTGGCTAGTGTATACCCAGCTTGAAAGTGTGTGTGTGTGTGTGTATGTATGTATGTGTGTATGTAATATATGTGTGTGTGTGTGCAGTCCATAGACCTACCTGAAAGCATTTTTTAATACCATCGGAAATATAGGCTGCAAAATACTCATTGACTGCCATGATGACTTCTCATTCATCGAGACTTTCTTCCCACCAAGCCGGTTTTCCACATTTGGAAATGGGAAGACGTCACCCAGGGCCAATTCTGGATAATAGGGTGGATGGGGGAAGGCCAATTCATGTAATCCCTGCATGGAGTTTGCTTTTCTTAAATATAAACTGCAAGTGGCAACACTTCACTTCTGGCTGAGATTTGGCATGGGGGGGGGTTAGAAGAGCCCCAGATCTGTCCAGATGTCACCAAAGGGATTGTGGCTCCGTATCATAGTAATTGACCTCGCTTATCAATCGACCCTTGTGTCTATATAAAAACTACAAGAGACAACCATGCAAGAATAGTTATTGGAACGAACACTAGGGTTAATTTTCATGACAAACTAATTAACCTACCGGTATATGTTTCGATTGTGGGAGGACCCAACAAGAGAGAATACAAACTCCACAAAGTTAAGGCCTTGGGCCCTTATTCTGATCTATGCGGCCGGAGCCGCATACGTTGCTCCGGCCGCACAAACCAATCCCCGCCTACAAGACGGATCGCCACGGCCGTCCGTACGCGGACGGCTGGCGATCCGCATGAAAATGGTGGGGCGTACGCCTCCACCATGGTGGGAGCTGCCCCCTGCATTCGATGGTCGACGACCATCGAAGGCAGGGCCGCACGCTCCCCCCGCTCACGCAAGCTTAGACCACACGGACAATCGTCCGTGTGAAAGCTTGTATGGGGGCTGAGAGCTGACATCCGGCGATGTCAGCTTTCCGCCCCCATCACTGGCGTCATAGCCTCATTACCATGCATACGCCCCGCGTTTGCATGGGAACGCCCATGAAACGCTGGGCGTATTCATAGGTAAATGAGGCTATTAAGCCCCTCACGCCCCTATACGCCCCCTTTGCGGCGTATACAATTTTTGTGCGGCTATTTCCCCTGCACATGCGCAGAGTGACCTCTGCGCATGTGCAGAGCGAAAACATCGGCGGTACGGCCGCACGCGGGCCGTACCGCACAGATCTGAATAAGGGCCTTGGTGAGGATCGAACTCATGACCTCAGTGCTGTGAAGCAGTAATGCCAAACATAACGCCCTGTACTGCCTCGGAAGCCTAGGGGCTCTCTGGTGAATATTGGAGAGAATCAGTTGCTGAAGCTCAAGAAGAAAGAACTTCTACTGTCTGAAGACTATTTGCACTGACAACGGACAGGTAGCAGAGAGCAGTTTAAATAGATGGTTCCAGTACAGGATTGGATGTGTAAGTCATGTGCAGCTTAGAGATGTTATTAATGGCTGTACTTGTCAGCTGACCTCAGATAAGATGGGGGCACACTTGCCATCTCGGGCCATGGCTTCAATAGAATCTTTTTTTTTTTGTAATAGTAATAACTTGTACTAAGCATACTTTGTTGCCTTCTGCATATATATAGCCTCCTGCTGCCGCATATGTGATCAGAATTTCTCTATACTTGTATATCTCTGTCCTGTCCCATTCTGCTTGGTATTTTCCCCTTCATGCCCATGAGGGAAGGAGACAGACTCAGCAACATTGTAGCTGAAGAGAGTGGAGTGACCATGTCCGTACAACAGCAGATTTATGTTTTAGTACACCGTAAACTAGACCGGTCTAGTCCAACGCTAAAGTTATGTGGGAAAGACGGGGTTAACAATTCTGCTGAATACATCCAATAATATCTGATATCTATATGGTACATATGTATAACTGCACAGAATGTGTCACACATGATGACTAGACCCATCCGGTGATGTACAGAGGGTTTATCTCAGTACTTTTGTCCCCAACAGGTCCGCACGCCTCCTCACACTATCCTGAGAAGAGGCCACTTTCATGTTCGGAGTGCGGGAAATACTTTGCCAGCACATCGGCTCTTACTACGCACCAGCGGATTCACTACGGCGAGAAGCCATTTACATGCACGGAATGCAGCAAATGTTTTGCCCAAAAAGTAGACTTTGTCAAGCACCAGCGCACTCACACCAGGGAGAAGCCGTTTTCATGCTTGGAGTGCGGGAAATGCTATACCAGCAGTTCTGCCCTTACTTTGCACAAGCGGGTTCACTCTGGCATGAAACCTTATCAGTGTACGGAATGCGGCAAAGGCTTTGTCCAGAAATCTGACATGGTCAGGCATCAACGCACTCACACCGGGGAGAGGCCATTTTCATGCCTGGAGTGCGGGAGATGCTATACCAGAAGTTCTGCCCTTACTTTGCACAAGAGGATTCACTCTGGCGTAAAACCCTATCGGTGCATGGAGTGCAGCAAATATTTTGCCCAGAGATCCGACCTTGTAAAGCATCAGCGTACTCACACCGGAGAGAGGCTGCTTTCATGCCCGGATTGTGGGAGATGCTATGCCAGCAGGTCTGCCCTTACTTTGCACCAGCGGATTCACTCTGGCTTGAAACCTTATCAGTGCTCAGAATGCAGCAAATGTTTCATACAGAGGTCCGACCTGATCAGGCATCAACTCATCCACACTGGGTAGAGACCATTCTTGTGTCCCCGGTTCAGCTTCTGCTTTCTCAAAGCTCACATCTTAATCTACGTCAGAGAGTTCACACCGGTCTAGATGAATAAACCACATACATACATATATCTACAGTATGAACTGGAAATATAAAAATGAACCACCAGGTGCATTATAAGGAGCAGGGATAAGTTGTTTGGGCAGAGCATCCTCTACAGGATGGAGGACCAGTTATGGATCTATCTAATAATGAGCATAGTGGATACAGTGCTATCCTATGAATTACTTCTTGGCCTGTGTTATTTTGGGTATGAACGTGACGGGACATTGGGACGGTGTCTGTTACCTCTATGACGTTTGTGTGCATGAATGTAGTAATTACTTTTGGCTCTCTTTGGTTCATCATCATCATCATCATCATTATCATTTGGCTTGTCATCCCCTTAGAAAGGTACGAAGGGCGCACACATCAGAAGTATAGGAAGAGGCCGATGGCCACCATATCAGAGGATCTGGAGAAGTCATGTCCTTTTCCTGAATGGAAAAGGCTGCGCTCGCCCCATCGCAGGAAATAACTCATTTCTGTCTCGCTTTCTGCCTTTCTTAAGACATTCCCTTCATTATCTCTGATGATAATCCCAATTGATATCCTCACAGAATCCTCTGCCTCTAAACTCCTTAACTTCATATCCTCACTTGGGCCCTTATCTGGTTGGTGCGGTAATATCCGCGTGCGTTCGTGCCGCCGATGTTTTGTGTCTGCGCATGTGCAGAGGCGTCTCTGCGCATGTGCGAGCGGGGCGTACGGCTAAATCCCGCATGAAATGTGAACACTCCGAACAGGGGGTGGAGAGGGGCATGAAGGGCTATTTGGGCTCATTTCCATATGCATACGCCCCGCGTTTCATGGGCGTTCCCATGCAAACGCTGGGCGTACGTATGGTAATGCAGTCGTGATGCACGTGTAGGGGGCGGACATATGATATCGCCGGATGTCAGCTGCCCGCCCAGATCCCTGCTTTTGCACGGAGAAATGCCCCTGTGGTCTGAGGTTGCGGGAGCTGCCTGACCACTCGGTCCTGTATTCGATGGTCTGCGACCATCGAATGATGGGGGAGGTTCCCTGAGATGGAGGAGGCGTATTCCGTGAAAAATACACGTGCGGTCCGTTAGGCCAGCTTCTTACCGCGTACGGACGGAGTTGGCGATACGTATGGAAGGCGGGGTTTCGCACGCACGGTTCTGGCCGCATATTCGGATCCGCCCGCACCGATCAGAATAAGGCCCTTGGTCTCTCATAGTGGACTTCCTCACCGTGCCATGTTGATCTGGTCTTCACTTATTATTGTTGCGATATTTGACTACTGCAAGTCCCCATTCTCCCCCTCTGACCATCACCACCTCTTACTACTTCTCCATCTTTACCTCCTAAGGCTGCCATCCCTAAGCATAACACTGAGGCTATTGGCACCAATTCCTTATACTCACTGCTCTACTCCTTATCTCTTCTGTTCACTCTCTTCTGTCTTCTCTCTTGACTCTATTCCACCAGTGACCCCTTTTCACCATGGCAGATCGAAAAAATGTTCACGTGTTGCCAATCTACAATGGAGGAAAGCAGACTTCCTTCATTTCAAGCTTATACTCTCATCGTCAGTGCTGCCCAGTCCTTTGCTTCACCCACCTTCAAGGACATCTACTCCGGCATCTCCTTGCTCCTCTGCCCATCACCACCACTTCTCCCCTCCTCACTCTCTGTGCTTGACTTTGCCACCTATTTCACATCCCAAATGAATCTATTTGTCAATACATCACAACCCAACAGTTAGTCAACAACCTGCCCCATCCTTCCAAACTTCTGCATCCAGCTTACCAACTTTGACTTCTTTTTACCCCCATATATGGAGCTGAAGTAATGTCTCTTAGCCAGTCCCCCACTCCTCCATATCCCCACTAGACCCTCTCTCCTCCACTACATCTCTAATTCTTGCAGCACACCTCAGTCTCTCCCTCTCATCTGGCACTGTCCCCTATGCCTTCAAGCATGCACTGGTCTCTCCTATTCTTAAAAATACCTACCCTTATTATTTATTACCAGTTATTTATATAGCGCACACATATACCGCAGAGCTTTATAGAGAATATTTGAACATTCACATCAGTCCCTGCCCAAGTGGAGCTTACAATCTATATTCCCTACCACGTGTACACGCACACACAGACATTCCAGTATTTTGGGGGGGGGGGGGCTTGTAGGAGGAACCCGGAGTACCTGTAGAAAATCCAAGCAAGCTTGAAGAAAGAATATACAAACTCCACACAGTTAGGGCCATGGTGGAATTCAAACCCATGATCTCAGTGCTGTAACCATTACACGTCCATGCCTTTTGCCTAACTACTGACCCATCTCTCTCCTCCCTTTTGCTTACACTCCCTACTTGACCCATTTCAGTCTTCTGGTTTCTGATCTCTCCACTCCACTGAAACTGCCCTCATTAAAGTCTGTAGTGATCTCCATGTTGCTAAATTCAAGCCCAGCTACTCTCTGCTTATTCTCCCTGACTTCTCTACTGCTTTTGACACACTGCACCACCCTCTCCTCCTGCAATTCCTTTACCCCATTATTTTGTTTAATACTGCCCTTTTCTGGCTGTCCTACAACCTCTGATCGCTCCTTCACTGTCCCCTGTCATGACTCTACCTCCTCTGCTTTTCACCTAAAATAGGAGTCCCCCGAGGTTCTGTTCTTGGACCTCTGCTTATTTCTTTCTATACATCCACTGTAGGTGAGCTCATTAGATCTTAAGACTTTCATCATCATCATCATCATCCTCATCATCTCTATGCTGATGACACTCACTTCTACTTTTTCTCAATTGACCTCTCCCCCTCTTTTCACTGGTATCTCCAACTTCTCTCTTCTATCTTTTCTTGGATAACCCAACGCTATCTCAAACTTTACATGTCTAAGACTGAGCTGATCATCTTCTCACCCTCCCGCAGTACCTCTGTTCGCCCAATTCAGTTATCTCTGGGTGGCACAACTGTCTCCCCTAGTTCCCCTAGTGCGCTGTCTTGGCGTTCTCCTTGATCCTGCCTCTTCCATCCCAAACATATTTCTCACACTAGATTCAACGAAGATCCTCATCCACTCTCTGGTCATCTCCAGACTGGAATACAGTAATCTCCTGACCTCCTCTCTCTCCACTCCAATATGTCCTCAGTGCTGCTGCCTGGTTCTTCTTACTCTCCAAATGGACTACAACTATCTCCTCTCGCTTACCTGCCCTACTCTAGCGTCTTACACCCATTTACATTTGTGACCTTATCTTTCTTTACACTCCCTCCACCCTCCTTTTTTTTTTCTCCCCACAAATATGCCTCCCTTCCTGCCAATCTACTTCCTCCCAATCATGCCTACTGCCTTGCCATGGTGTGCCCTACCTCTGGAATGAACCCACCAGACTCTCCACCCTTTTACAAAATTTCTAACAGGCTTGTAAGAGCCATTTCTTCATCACAGCCAGCTGCCTCTCATCCTAACCCACTGGTACATGCTCACTTCTACCCCACGTGTGTCTCCTCTGTCTGCCCCTCCCCCTTTTAGAGTGTAAGTTCTCGCAAGCAGGGTCCTCTCCCCACTGGCTTCTTCCTCCCTTAGACTGGTTTCTATGTCATACCACAGCACCTAACCGTCCATTATTTTCCCACGCTTTGTGTCCTGTCCCCTGATGCAGCAATATGTATATATGCAATGTCTTGTACTGTAAGTCATTGTTTTTCAATTTTACATATATTTTAATGTACTTTGTTCGGTGCTGCTGAATTCTTGTGGCGCCATATAAATAAATGATATGAACAGTATTTAACATTAAAGTGTCCCAGTAAGTCGTCTTTTTGTCTATTTGTTTGCAGTACCGTAAACTGACTCTAGGGGGATCCACTGACCAGATATGTTACCAGTTACCCCTGGTGTACTGTGTTACCAGTTACCCCTGGTGTACTATGGGATTTATTTAGAAATTTCTTAAATGCTAATTTGTTTGGTTTAGTGCAGTATCTACGTTTGTTTTGGTACTGATCAGAAAGTGTGCATTGTAGCGCTATTGGACTATGTAAAGTTGGCCGGCAGTGGGAATGGGGTAGTAAGAATATGACAATCAAACAATACATACCCTTCAACAGTCCCATTTTAGCCAGTACAGTACTGTTTGGTTTTAGCCGATTTAAAACATTAAAAAAAAAGTCCCTTTTGTACCGGTTTTCAGCTCCCTCCCTCTGCCGCCTCCCCGGGTTCTGGCAAGTGACCAGAGCAGTGGGACAGCATCGGCAGCCTCCAGCCACATCTTCCCGCTGGCCTCCTCTCCCTGCAGCCCGGGCATGCCACCAATCTATAAAAAAAGATAAGGAAAGGGGGGCATGGCCACACCCCATTTACCAGTGACCACGCCCCCTTCCCAATTTGTACTGATGTTACAGTATGACATTTTGGAGGGTATGACAAAATACTGATAGTTCCTATCATATATGTATGTATGTCATAATAGAGATAAAGCTAATGTGTGGTAGTTATGATAAACACACAAAAAGTAAAATAAAAAATAAAGCTGTCTTGCCTTCATTCCACTAATAGTGATACTCCATACCACAGATCACTTTACAGTTGTATCAAAGGTTTCAGTGACAGCAATTTGCAACACACCAATACGAGTTTTGTAAATTGTGGTGGATTTAGGTTTCATTCGAGAGAACGCAGGGTGATGTGACTCTCCCTCATAGTGTATTCTTTGTCTAGGACCAGATCAATCCAATTCGTTCTGCACACACAATGAAGTGAAGGCGAGGATAAGGATGCCACCAAATCTGTAAAATATTTTTGCAATCTGCTGCACTTATCGCAAATGAACGGTGTCTCCTGTCCTGCGGGGATGCGAGTATTGGAGGGAACATCACAAATAAAGCTCATTTTGGTGTGAAAGGCATATACTGTAATTGATCAATTTGTCTATTACAAACCTGAAGCTGATACAGGTTTTTATTGGGACATTTATTGTTTACATTTTTTATTTATTTAGTAATACACCAATTATAAACTCATTATGCGTTATGAATGGAATACATATAAATATCCCAGCAGTGTAGACGCCGACCCCGTCCTTCCAATACGGAGAATTCAGACAGGGGCTTTGTATGTACCCTTGCCTGCAGCAGCCTCGCCCTCCCCGCTAGTGACTAAACCTCAACTCCCCCTGCCCCGCAGCCCCCACCCCTCCTCCCCCTTTTAAGCACCTTACTCCCCTTCAGGCTGTCGGTATTTCCGCGTCGGTGCTGGATGTATATTGACCACCAGGATGCTGGCAGAATCGCATGTAAAACTTATTACAACATAAAATCATTACCATGAAAAAAACAGGTTTATGGCCTGATTCAGTTTTGAAATCAAAAAAGTGCACAACTGGGCAAAGCCATGCTGCACTACAGGTGGGGCTGAAGTAAACACAATGTGGGAGAGGGTTGGCACTAGCGTATGTATTAACTGAAATCAATCCGAAAATGCCAACATACGAAACTGCATTACTAGAAATGGCACGCCCAAATTTGTTCAGGGCAGCTGAAAAAAAAAATCAAAGATGACAAAGAAAGAACAAGAGGGTTTTTGGGGCACCCTTAGAAAATCAATAATAACAGATGATATGCAGAGTTAGATTTGGATGGGTTATAGGGATATACGGATTGGGCCTTCTCTGTCTTTTCAAGATATGGAATATTGTTGCAAAAGATTTTTTGTTATCAAAGAATAGACCCCGGTCCTCCTGAAAGAGCTCTCCTCGTTGACCAGGGCGGTGTGAGGCGAAATAGGAGTGACTACACTGGGAAAATGATATGATAATACTGTATTAAAATAGTTTCATTGATTTCAGTGTACCCCATTCCCACATATATCTTTTATAGGTATTTACAGCTATATTTATGAACGATACAGGGTATGGACTATAAAGCAAAGTGTCCGTCTTCGTGGATGATACTAAATTGTGCAAGGTAATTAGAACGGGGCAGGATGTAGCTTTACTTCAGAGGGACCTTATACTCGAGGATTGGGCAGATAAATGGGAAATGTATTTCAACGTTGCTAGATATAAGGTCACGCACCTTGGGAGGACATAGCCAGGGTGCTAGCAAATAAAGCCAATAGGATACTAGCCTCTGTTAAAAGGGGCATGGAAGCAAGGGACACTGTGTTGTAATTGGGCCACTCTATAAGGCATTAGTTAGGTCTTATCGAGAAAACAGACAAAAATTCTGGGCTCCGGACTACAGAAAATACATTTTAGAACTGGAAAAGGTTCTGCGAAGGCCAGCTACACTAAAAGGGATGGAGGAGATGTTTTACAAAGACAGATTAGCCAAACTAGGATTGTTTACACTTCAAAAACAACGTTTCGGATGTGTCATGCTTAACATGTATAAATTATCAAGGGGCAATACAAAGAACTATCAAGCTCAGTGACCAGGACACAAGGGTATCCACAAAAGACTGGAGCAGAGGAGGTTTTATACCCTTAAAAGAGAGTTTTTTAGTTTTTTTACGGTGAGGGCAGTAAAGGTAAATGGAACTCGCTGGAAGAGGAGGTGCTGATGTCAGACACAATAAATACATTTAAGAAAGGGTTGGACAAGTACCTAATGGACAACAGCTTACAAGGCTATAATCACCCTGTTATGGTTTAGTAGAGTATAGAATCATAGGGGGTGATTCTATTGGACTCGGTAAACTGCGAAGCTCATCCCACCCACATTCCCGTGAGAATTCCCAGCGTTTTCATGGAGATGCCCATAAAATGCTGGCCATTCCCATGGCCCAGCGCCACCCCGTCCCTCCATCCCACGACCCAGCGACATTGTAAATCTCTAAGGGCGTTCGCAGTCACTGTTTGCACATGCGCATTGGTGTCTGCTCATTGGTCCACAGACTTGCCTCAGCTTAGGACAAAATGGGCATTTGACCTGGGTCTAATGAACAATGTATCCTGGAATCAGACCATGGCGAGCCCCAGAGTGTGTACTGCTTCTTTTGTATTCAGACATACTTCAGCCCTGTACGGTTATAGAGATTTGGTGGCAGGACTAACGCTACTTGTCTGAAATGCTACACGTTACAGCAAACTCTTTGGCATCTTTTATGTGACCGCCATACAGTCAACATTTTTGGTCACAGGTGATTAGGGCCATTGTGTTTACTGGAATCTCACAATCTGCTATTACAAAGTCTGTATCTTGGGGATCCTAGCAGAGAATGCTAGCAGTAGACCGTATGTAATTAACCTTTGTATGCCAGTCAAGGTGTGCAATGCCTGTTCATGGATTGCCAATGAGGGTCTGGTATTTCCTGCTTGTGTCTCAACAAATAGCTTAAATATATAAATAGTCATTTATTGTATACTTAGCCAAGGTTATTGATCAATACAGCAATCACATCCGCAAACTCGGGAGCCTTCGCCCTCTGCGTCTAGACGCTGAGTTGTGTTCAAAGCATCCTGGCACTTCTGTGGTAAATTTTTTATATTTGTCATCAATAGTTTTTTATTAAATGCGATTAGTGTTTTGTTTCCAGACATCAGCTACTTAACACTAACATATTCCATCTTATAAAGGCTGGGAAATTCCTGAATAAGCAATAACATAGGTCTAAAAGTCATTATGGGGCACTGTTGCCTCAATATTGAGTCTTGGAAATAACATCTAAATACAATGTATAACATGGATTATTTAGATTTAAGACACAAGGTTAACAATATTGTCCTATTATCAAGATCCATGGATTCTAATATTGACATATGTCGAACTCAAATGTCTGGTCTAATATAACCCTTTGTCAGAAACAAAACACTTTTTAAATCTTTTTTTTACACACACAAGCCTCTTATTGTCCTATTGAATACAGTATATTATAGTCATACGACAAACACCAACCACACTTCTCAAGATTACATTTGTATACAATATAAAGCATTGATATAATTGCCAAATTAAGTAAAAACACACAAGCTGAAACTGAGCTAATGATTAACTACTATCTGAACCTCAGCATGTTATTCCAGCTATAGCCGTAATCTGTATTTGATGCATTAACGGCCTGGGAACAGACAGTGAAACTATATTTTTGTCACTCCTGATACAGTCAAAAACTACTCTACCATGTTTGCATGGTCCCATTTCATACTCTGTATATCCATATACGTATATATATATATATTTTTTTTTTAAGGGGGGGGGTTGTCACGGGTCATGCCCATGTGTGAACAAATGTCCCCTTTATTGGCACATCGCTCCTTTACCGCTGCTTTCTGCAAACTTGACCTCATGAACTTGTAAATTTGTTTATCGTCTGCAAAACTGCTCCGTCGGTCCCCCCATTGGTTACTTGTATTCTACTGTATTCAATATAAAATACTGTTATTAGCACACAAGGCCATAAACCGAACCACACCAACCTGTATCTCTTCTCTTACCCTGTACTATTTCCCAGCACGACCTCTTCGCTCCTCACAAGATCTACATCTCTCATCCACACTCAGTGCTCGCTCCCATTCCCAATTGCAGGACTTTCTTTGGGCTGCACTCACTCGGTGGAATCCCCTCCCACGCGCAATAAGACTCTCATTCATCAAACCTTCAAGCTTTCCCTGAAAACTCACCTCTTCAGGCAGCCTATCAGAGTCCAGAACCAGCCACATAACCTTAATATACCTTTCCTGTCCGATCACATCCCCACTGTAGAGGCCACATATATCCTCCCTTATTATCTCTCACTTTCCCATCCTTCTGTCCCCGGCCAACATTGCTGAGTCACCATATCATACAGCCCACCATACAGCATTTGTCGATTTCCCCCCTCCCCCTGGCAAGCATAATGTGTACCCAGCTTAACCTCTGTCTTCCCTCAGAATTACTCTATACTTTTAGAATTCTGTCCTGTACCATTCTGCTTAATGCCAATAAGGGGAGGAGACAGATTCAGCAATAGTCCAGTTGTGTGAAAAAAAAAAGATGTGTCCATTCAGCTGAATACAGTATAGAAATGTCAGTACAACAATCCATTTATGTTTTAGGACACCGTAAATAAAAACCGTTCTATACAAACTCCAAGGTTATGTGGGAATAGCAGGGTTGACTTATAATTAATGATTGTATAAGGTGTTGAATATATCTGATATCTATACATCGTACATGTGTATAACTGCACAGAATGTCTCACACACGATGACGCGACCCATCCGCTGATGAACAGAGGGTTTATCTAAGTACTTTTGTCCCCAACAGGTCCGCACGCCTCCTCGCACTATCCTGAGAAGAGGCCATATTCCTGTCCGGAGTGCAGGAAATGTTTTACTGACAGATCTGCTCTTACTACGCACCAACGGATTCACTCCGGTGAGAAACGTTTTGAGTGCACGGAATGCGACAAAAGTTTTTCCCAAAAATCTGACTTTGCCCAGCACCAGCGCTTTCACACCAGGGAGAGGCCATTCTCATGCTCTGAGTGCGGGAGATGCTATACCTGCAGTTCTGCACTTAATTTGCACAAGCGGATTCACTCTGGTGTTAAACCTTATCAGTGCATGGAATGCGGCAAATGCTTTGTACAGAAATCTGACCTTGGCAAGCATCAGCGCACTCACACCGGAGAGAGGCCATTTCCATGCCTGCAGTGCGGAAGGTGCTATACCAGCAGTTCTACACTTCATTTGCACATGCGGATTCACTCTGGTGTAAAACCCTATCGGTGCACGGAGTGCGGGAAATGCTTCGTCCAGAGAGCCGACCTTGGCAAGCATCAGCTCACTCACACCGGGGAGAGGCCGTTTTCATGCTCGGACTGCGGGAAAAGCTTTGTCCGGAGATCAACTCTTGTCCGGCATCAGCGTGCTCACACCGGGTAAAGGACGTTTGTGTGTTCCTGCAGCTTTATCGACATTAGAGCGTTCACACCAGTCTAAGGGAATAACCTGCCCATCACATACAAAACAAGACTACTTTATAAACTGGAAGTCTAACAGTGGACATTATTTCCCACCAAATTCATTATAAGGTGCAGGGATGTGTGTTTGGTCCTCAGCCCTGCATACGTAAGGGGCGCTGTGCCCAGTTATGGATCCATTTAATAATGCGCATAGTGGATATTGTGCTGGGATACTCTCTTTAATGTTAATGTGTGCTTATGTTTAAAAAACTTGTGATAAAAAGTTTACTTTAAAATATTGTATCTTTAGACTTGTTTTATCCGCTTTACTACGAACACTAAAAAAATAGTAAAAATGACAAATGTGATATTAAAATACAGCATATATATATATATGTCCATACGCTGTGCCGTCCTGCTTCTCATATGTGTGTGAATACAGCAGTGAACATCTGTGTGAGACTGCTAGGGAGGACAGCCAGGAGAAATAAAGACAGTGGCAACATTCCTTTACATGTGTATTCTTAAGCTGGAAAGCAGCCATAAGTGAGTATATACAGCAGTAATAACAATAGACACGGTATAATAGATACAATACAACAGTAATCATACATCTCATAAATATTATAGTTCACTTTTGGACATCCATCATCAGTGTTGCTCCCTTATAGATTCTGGAATAGTAAAAAATGTTATGTATGTATGGTCAATAGAACCCAAAAATAATAAATATCACAGTCTATACCAGCTGTGGCTGCTACTTACTGTATATATGGCAGGGTGTTGCCACTAGCTCCCCTGCCTAAAGAAGTGTAAGCCGTCAGCCCGGGTCCTGGCACATGCTTAATGGATCAGGCAGGTGCCAGAACTGGTGCACACACAGGCACCACTGTGCGACAGCGCATACCCCTTGACTTCCGTGGCTGCATCGACTGCAGCCCATAGAAGCTGGCTTGGGCTGACGATATTAAACCAGCTCTCTGCTTATTGCAGTCCCGGGAGGGAAGAAAAACCTCCCAATGGGACTTCCTTGTGTGTCTCTGACTGATAGTCAATAGGAAGTCATAGTGAAGCCTCACGGACTGCAGCTGGCACACTGACACTGAGGGGGGCGGCTTTACTCCTGCAACCTACAGATAAAATTAGCCCATGGTCTATACTGTTGCTGCCCTGCTTCTGCTTCTCACATGTGTGCAATAAAAGCAGTGGACATCTGTGTGAGAGGACAGCCAGAGTCTGATGGAAAATTGAAATTGTATCTGCTTTTGCAGGGATACACCACCCCTGTTAGTATGAACCAGTGCATGGGAGACACAGGGTTAGCCACAGCAGTGGAAGTCTATTATTAGAAAGCCCACAGATGGATAGGTGCAGAGACTTGTAATATCCCGTAGCAAGCATTGCTGTGTACACCATGCCCATACACATTAACATGAAGAGTCCTCATTTTTGGCTTTCTGTTTGCAGTACTGTAACCTTCCTCTAGAGCGCGCCACCAACCAGATATGTCCCCCCTTGTGTACTATGGGATTTATGTGGCCAGAAGTTGTTTTTCTAAATGCTAATTACGTGCCGGAAATGCTCATTTCTGTGCCGGATCTTCTCTTGGTTTTGGCACTGATCAGAAAGTGTGCAATGTGTTGTTCTGTTTCCTGTCACTTAATATGTAAACCATTTATGGTGTTAACATTCCAGAGAGTTGTGGCCTTGTCTTGGTCATGCTTCCATTGTGCCAAAGAGTGGGGTGTGACCCATGTCCGTACAACAGTCCATTTATGTTTACTATACACAGATGGTTCTAGACTAATGCTGGTCATATACGGGTGTGATTTGGCTCCTTTTTTCACCCGATTCTGATGGATCGGGCAGAGAAATTGGGTGAAAAGTAGTCAAATCGCATGTATTCAACATTAGATCTGATTGGAGTCAGAGATAAGACCTGCCTGAATGTCCGACCTCTGACTTGAGGCAGCGGGGAATGGGATCGCATGCGAATTTTCCAGGGCGGCTCAAGGGGGATCGGCTTGCAAAAGTCACAGTAATGTATGGGGGTCTTAAGTAGGAATTTACTTACAATTGCCTTGGGCTAAATAGTGTTGCTGATGGTGATAGGGCTCATGTTGGTTTGTGTTGGGAGGTGCAATAAAGCAGCCTGCACGGATTACGTATTTCAGTGAACCAGCACCGGGCTCTTGAGCCAGTCCTGGAAATACATGGGACAAATGCGGCCCGTTCCCACGGTAGTGGGCACTATTTTGCTGGTGACAGAACTCACATGGTTCCTGACATTTACGGAAATGCACTATATGTACATTATTTACATACAACACAGCCAGCGCTGGGGGTGCTTTATAATGTTTTTTACCCCCTGGATGCCTACATCGAAAAAAGACCGGTCTCCACGCGAATGTGAGTGCGGATTGCTATTATCTTGTAGCGGGTTTTTAATTGGCGCCAGGGACAATGCAAGTATACTGTATGTGAGTGTATTTGTCTTGTGTTTTTCTTTTTAATGCCTCTCAGGGGGGACCATAGGTACCACCAAGCCCTTAATTCACCATGTGCAGGTATTTGTGTATTTCCAAGTATCTGCATACGGGGAGGCTTGCTGGAACCAGTAGTTCTTTTGTAATGAACAATGTTACTCTAATGCCGGGGATAGTCTTGGCCTACACTCTAGCCATGGGGGGATCCTGATAAGGGGAAAACCCTTTATCATGGAGGTGTGGCGGCCTCCACTTTTCAAGGAATCCCATGGCTGGGTGACTTTTGGCCTGTGGACCCCATCAAGTCCGCCTTCTGGCTGTGGCATCACTCCCCCACTAGTAGGAGCCTAGTGCTGGTTATGCTTTTGAGGGAGGACACCCTATCCCCCCCCCCCCCCCCCTCACCCCACACAATTGTTTTAAGTGTATTGGTTTAGTGAATTGTGTTGCAAGTTTGACCTATTTTCCAAAAAGGATTCTTAGACGGAAAAATCCCCAAAACCCAACTTTTTTCCGGATACAAAAACCCCGCTTTTCCCCAGATACAAAAACCCGGATAGGACTTGGCTGAAAGCTCTGACCCCCTTTCACACAGCGCATTTAACCCTGGAATTTCTTGTGTCAACCCCTTTCACACAGAAGCCTGATTATACCAGCTCTCCACACATAGCTGGCAGATTTGGGTAGCGTGTATAATATGCCTGAAGGTATAATAAGAGAAATGGAGTTTATGTGGGTGCTGCCCAGCCAGGGAGATCGCCCTGATCCTGACATAGACACATCTCCAGGAATATGTAGACCGGGGCCAGCACAACTTCACTTTGGAAAAATGCAGATGTGCAGCTCCTGTGCCCCCTGGAACAGCCATACCCCTCTGTGCACTACAGTCGATGCCAGCGTTTACCGCAAGAATTGCCCATTAGTAATTTAGCAATTTGCTAAATGTCGGCTACACCGCTGAAAAACACAAAATCAGCCGAACACAATTCTTAGTAAATGTAACTCTAGTACGTTATAAATGAAGATGGCTGCTTCCATTGTGATTTCTAATGAAGTGACAATGTCAGAACAACAGTCAATTTATGTTTTTAAAACACAGAAAACAGGACAGTTAAAGACTCCACGGATATAAGGGAATAACAGGGTCAATTTACAAGTAAGAAGTGTATATGGTTTTGAATATATGTAATATCTGATATCTATATGATACATATGTATAACGATACAGAGTTGTGATGACGCGACCCATCCGTTGACATACAGAGGGTTTATTTTAGTACCTTTGTCCCCAACAGGTCCGCACGCCTCCTCGCACTATCCTGAGAAGATGCCATTTTCATGTTTGGAGTGCGGGAAATGCGTTTCCAGCAGATCTGCTCTTACTGTGCACCAACGAATTCACTCTGGCGAGAAGCCACTTACGTGCATGGAATGCAACATATGTTTTGTCCAGAAAGCCGACTTTGTCAAGCATCAGCAAACACACACCAAGGAGAGGCCATTTAAATGCCCGGAGTGCGGGAAGGGCTTTACCAGCAGATTTGCCCTTACTACGCACCAACGATTTCACTCCGGCGAGGATCTGATTAAGTGCGCCAAATGCGGCAGATGTTTTGCCCAGAAATCCAACTTTACCAGACATCAGCGCCTTCACACCAGGGAGAAGCGGTTTTCATGCCTGGAGTGCGGCAAATGTTTTGTCTATAATGCCGACCTTGTCAGACATCGGCGCACTCACACGGGGGAGATGCCGGTTTCGTGTCCGACATGCGGCAAATGCTTTATCCAGAGATCTGACCTTGTGAAGCATCAGCGCACTCACACCGGGGAGAAGCCATATGTGTGTTCCGAGTGCGGTCGCTGCTTTTCTATTGGCTCAAATCTTTATCAACATCAGCGACTTGTACACCGGTCTAGGTGAATAAACTGCCCGTCACTTACATAAAAAGACTTGTATACAGACTGGAAATAAAGTGGACATCATTTCCCGCCAGATGCATTATAAGGAGCAGGGCTGTGTTGTTTGGTCCTCCGTCCTGTAGAGGGTGCTGTGCCCAGTTATGGATCCGTTTAATAATGTACCTAGTGGATACAGTGATACCATCGCATTAATTACTTCTTGGTCTGTGTTATATTGGGTATGAGAGCGACGGGACATCAAGACAGTGTCTATTACTTCTGTGACCTTTGTGTGTGTGAATGTAGTGATTACTTTTGTTCATCATCCACCTAGGCAAGAACAATTGGAAGGTAGAAAGTGCGCACACATCAGTAGTGTAGGATGAGACCCGATTTCCACCATTGCATAGGAGCTGGAGAAGTCATGTGGTGGCAGCCACTTTCTGGGCATAGACAATAACGTGACAGTGCAGCCTATCAGCTCACAAGGGATCGGTGACATCACTGGGGCAGGAAGCCTGCGGTCCGGATCAGTAGTCACAAGAGTGTATATCATCATTCACTAGTGAGCAATGATGTCCCTTGTTCCTAGTGATACAATAAGGGGAATCTCCAGGAGCATGTGTTCAGCCAACACTGTGTCATTTCCTCTATAGCCTGCAGGTGTCAGTGTTGTTATTACTGCCCATGTAAAGGAGAAAATGTTGACCATGTCTAGGTCGACATGCTCAAGGTTAGCATTGGAAAGAAGGTTGACGTGCATAAAGTTGTCATGAAAATGGCCGGTGCATGGTTAACCTGAGTTTTCTAAGGTTTTGGCAGTAACAGTTTTTATCTGATCGCAAATTGCCCCCCGGTTAGTGTACGGAGTTCTATCATAAAGTGTTGCTTTGCTCCTCAATGCTTCCGGCTAGGCACCTCTCTCTATTACCGCTGTGTACAGCAAAGATTACCGCTCCCAACCATAGTCCACTTGGATGGTACTTTCTCTTCATTTGAGCCCATACAGTTTCTTATATAGCGCAGCATATTCCATTGCACTTTACAATTGGACTCTTCTTATCCTTCTACTCCACTACCTCTCCTCTTGATCCTATACCTGCTCAAGTCATTAAAACTCTATCTCCTGTGCTTGTCCCAACCTTAACTAAAATCTGCAATCTCTCTCTTGCTGCTGGAAGTTTTCCTTCTCTCTTCAAATATGCAGTGATTGCTCCCATTCTGAAAAAAAACACAATTCTGACCCTAACTTTCTCTAACTACCGTCCTATCTCTCAGCTTACATGCCTCTCCAAGCTACTCGAGAGACTCGTCTACTCGCCTCACACACTTTCTTAACTCTCACACCCTATTAGACCCACTTCAGTCAGGCTTTCATTCCCAACACTCCACTGAGACGGCACTGACTAAAGTGGTGAATGATCTGGTAACTGCAAAGTCTAAAGGCCATTACTCACTACTTATTCTTCTAGATCTTTCTGCTGTGTTTGACACTGTTGATCATACTCTTCCCATACAAACACTACACTCCCTAGGTCTTAATGATACAATGATGATATCTGGTTCTCACCTTACCTATCTGATTTCCAAAACGGAATTAGTTATATTCCCACCAGCCAAGAACAGTTACCATCCTGATATCTGTATAACTGTTGACAACTTGACAATCTACCCTACTGCACAAGCTCGTTGCCTAGGGGTCATCCTCGACTCTGAATTGTCCTTGGTTCCCTACATTTAATTTGTCTCCAAATCATGTTACATGCACCTAAAAAAATATCCAAAATATGACCCTACCTCGCACAAGACACTACTAAATTCCTTATCCATGCACTCAATATATCCCGCATTCATTATTGCAATAGTCTCTTAACTGGTCTTCCCAAGAACAGACTCACGCCACTGCAATCCATTCTAAATGCAGCTGCTAGGCTGATCTTCCTAGCAAGATGCTCATCGTCTGCTGATCCGCTCTGCCAGTCCCTTCATTGGTTGCCTGTATCTTACCATATTAAATATAAAACACTTCTACTCACATATAAAGCTATTAACCATACTGCACCAGCATATATCTCTTTACTTATCACAAAATATCTCCCATCTCCATCACTCCGCTCTGCACAAGATCTGCGTCTCTCTTCTGCACGGATCACTAGCTCCCATTCACTATTACAGGACTTTCATCGGGCTGCTCCCATCCTATGGAATGCCCTTCCATGCACAATATGACTCTCCACTAGCCTCCAAACTATCAAGTGTTCCCTGAAAACTCTCCGCTTCAGGCAAGCCTATCATATTTATATACCACACACATAACCCTCTGAGGCACTTATGTATTATATAGCTTCCCTTCTGGACTTGCAAATTGGTGGTACTGCTATGATATTAAGGGTGCCTGTCCTTGTTTTTGCCTCCTATGTCCCTATAGATTGTAATCAGACCTCCCACACTCAAGTCTTTACCAAAGTTGATATGGCTAGTATATGTCCCTAGCTAATAGATACTCCTCCAAAATGGTGGCATAGATATGCAGGAAGACCCTCATATTCTTCACTCTTAGGTGTTCTACCTAAGTAGCTGGGCAGCCCCAGACTCACCTCGCTATTCATATTAAGCCACACAGCAGGGCCCCCAATTCATAGTAAGCAACACAGTATGACCTCCAATTCATAGTAAGCCACAGAACATGGTCCTTAATTCATAGTAAGCCAAACAGCAGGGATCCCAATTCATAGTAAGCCACACAGCAAGGACATCAGTTCATAGTAAGCAAGGACCCTAATTCATAGTAAGCCACATAGCATGGACCCTGATTCATGGTGTGGCAGATAAAGCATATTTCCATGAGGAAAATCCAGACCAGGTTTTAGATCAGGAATAGCTGCCCAGGTGATAGGCAGTGGGTTTGGGCTACGGTTGGGACCACTAGAACATACTGAAGAGTTTGTATTATGCTGTGGCACCTGTATGCTGCAATGCTGTAACCGTGCTTGCCTATGCTGTTTACCTGGTATGCTGTTAACCTGCTACAAATTAAAGACCAAGACTTAATCTTATCCAGTCTATGTGATTCCTTGTCAGCAGAGGCAGGGTGTGTAAAAGGGGAGACCTAGTTTCAATAGCAGAGGGTGGCAATGTAAGCAATGGGTGTTGGTGTTGTGTCAGTAGAGAGGATAGGTGTGAAGAGACTTGGGAGTGAATTATCTTCACAGTGAGTCCCACTGACTCTACTCCTACCACAACCAAACCGACTCTACTCCCCCCCTTTCCCTCCCCGAGCCAGACACTGCCTGCCCACAGAGTTTTTATTAGGGTGACAATTTAAAAAAAAATCCTGCATAGTGCTATGTATGGGGCCACAGACAGTGCACCACATGCAAATCGTAACTCTTTCACCCTCCATAGATACACTAGTGCTTGTAATAGAAGTATAGAGTTTTGGACGTTCCACTTCTAATATATCTTAATTTCCAATGTGCTGCAAGGCATAAAAAATACTACATTGCTAAGGGAGCTAAATTCCAACCTCAAATATTACAATTAATACTGAGAAGATCAAAAGCAGATGGAAAAATTATACAGTCCTTATACTGCAAACATCAAGTTGTGCAAACGTATTTACACCACACACACCACATGGTCAGGATTCATCAGTAGAAGTGGCATCTAAGAACAAAACATTGGGCAATGAAGTACAGCAGAACTCTAAATTACAGCACTTAATAAACTTTGCCAACAAACTTGGAAGACCTCATCATGACCTATGGACTTGACAAGAAATGTGTCCTTCCCATTAAAGAAGAATGGGGATCCAACTGACTGTGGAAATGACCCCACTTGCTCTTATTCCACAGGCTAGCAAAATCCTGCTCAAGATCATCCAGTTGTGTATGGAGCATAAATTGTCTGTAGTACAAGAAGGGTTCAGAGAAGCAAAAGGCATCATAGGGGGTGCAAGGTGGATGCTCGAAAAGACCAAGGAATATCAAAAAGATAGAGTGCTTCATGGACTAAAGCCTTTCACTGTGTCAACCATGAAAATCTCTGGAAAGTTATTGGAAAATAATCAGAATATCTGATTATCCTCATACAGAACCTCCCCATAGATCAAGAAGCTTTATTTTGAGTTGAACAAGGAGATACAGATTGGCTGCATCCTCTCATCCTATCTTTCCAACCTGTATGCCGAACAAACCATAAGAGACTTTGGGATATTCACAGAAAATTGGAGTGTTAATATTGGTGGAAGACCTATCAATATCCTCCGTTCATGATGATGACACGGGTCTAATACAGCTACTGATTAGGATCAAAGAATGTACTCTGGATATGGGCTTGCACCTCAATGTGAAGAAGAGAAAGATTTTATCAACTGGCAACCTAACCTATTTCCACCTAAATGGATAAAAATGTGAAATAGTAGATAGTTTTAACCTACCGGGGTCACTAATCGACACTAGAGCAGCAAGCAGACTAAAAATGAGAAGCTCAGGGAGTACAGAAACCTCCCGTGGTGCAGAAGGGCAAACCTTCTAAAACAGCCATGAGGGATCTTGACAAGATGTTCAAGATGGGTCTTTTGCGTAAAAAAATTTCACTCATTCTAGCTATGGTATTTTCCATAACATTGTATGGGTGTGGAAGCTGGATAGTCAAAATAGGAAGATTATTAATGCATTTGAATTATGGTGCTGGAGATGAATATTTAATGTACCATGAACTGCCCAATAAACACATCAGACCGTTCTAGACGTTATATAAGATATAGGCTCTCACTTGAAGCACAAAGACTGCACCTTTCCTACATTGGACAATAAAAGTCAATGTAAAAGGTGAAGACCAGAAGCGAGATGACTTGATGCCATCAACAACTATGGACACCACACGATCAACACCAAGCCGATTGACCAGCGATCAAAATATTTGCAAGATAGCTATCAGTAGGGTCACCATTTAACAACAAAAACAGCAATATTTCTGATTGTGAGAGGAAACCCAAGCAAATATGGAATATACAAACTCCACACAGTTAGGGCCATGTTGAGTATCGAACCAATGATCCCACTGCTGTGAGGCAATAATGCTAACCATTACACCATCCGTACTGCCCTAGAAGATGGGGGACATTCTGGTAAATATTAGAGCAGAACAGATGCAGATGGAAGAGAGAACTGTTGCTGTCTGGAGTTGTACTGGCAATGGCCTGGTGGCAGAGAGCAGTTTAAATAGGAAGCTCCGCTACGTGATTGGATGTGGAAGTCAAGTGCAGCTTAGAGATGCAAGATGGCAGCTCCCATGCCATGATGGGCCATCCTTACAGGAGAATCTTGAGATGATTGGTCAGCAGTAATATGCACCATCTAGTAAATCGGCAGCACCGGGTATGGTAGGATGGTCTTCACACTTGTATTGTGACTCTCCTCCTTCCAAATCAGCCTATCGGTAGCATTCTGCATATCTAGCGCCTCCTGCCGCTGTCTGGCCCAGAATCATCTTGATTTAGTCTGTTGTTCCCAGGGGTACATCCCTGAGTTGGGGATCTTAGTATAGCAGCCTCTCACATCTGCCCCCCCATTCATGTCTATAAGCCCACAGATGGCCATAATCCAGCTCTGTGTCCTACTGCTGACTCCGCTCTGATCCACAGCACACATGCTGTTATATCTGCCACTGCTGGGAATTCTGGTCCTGTAGGTGGGGTAGGGTGATCTCCCCAACAGATGGGCATTAGTTACAGGAATATGTTGGGGTGCCTCAAAAATATTCTCTGGACATGTTAGGGTGATGTTTAAATTGTCAAGTAGACATAAACGTGTTCTGTCCCAGAATTAATCTATACTGTTATAACTCTGTTCCGTCCCATTCTGCTTGGCGGTCCCCTAATAATGCCAGTGGAGGGAGGAGACAGATTCAGCAACATTCTAGTAGTGTAAAAAGTAAGATGGCTGATTCCATTGTGGTGATGTGAGTGGAGAGTGATCATGTTTGTACAACAGTCCAGTTATGTTTGTAATACACAGTAAACTAGACCATTCTATACAAACTTAAACGTGGCAATGACAGTGATAATTTCTCCGTAATAATTGTATATTGTGCTTAATACATCCAATAATATCTGATATCTCTATGGTACATATGTATAACTGCACAGAATGTCTCGCACATGATGACGCAACCCATCCGCTGATGTACAGAGGGTTTATCTTAGTACTTTTGTCCCCAACAGGTCCGCACGCCTCCTCACACTATCCTGAGAAGAGGCCATTTTCATGTCCGGAGTGCGGGAAATGCGTTGCCAGCAGATCTGCTCTTACTACGCACCAGCGGATTCACTCCGGCGAGAAGCCGATCAGGTGCACGGAATGCGGCAAAAGTTTTGTCCAGAGATCCGACCTTGTGAAGCATCAGCGTACACACACCGTTGAGCGGCTGTTTTCATGCCCGGAGTGCGGGAGATACTATTCCAGCAGGTCTGCCCTCACTATGCACCAGCGGATTCACTCTGGCGTTAAACCTTATCAGTGTATGGAATGCGGCAAATGCTTTGTCCAGAGATCCGACCTTAGCAAGCATCAGCGAACTCACACTGGGGAGAGGCCTTTCACGTGTTCCCAGTGCGGTCGCTGCTTCTCTCAGAGCTCACACCTTTATCAACATCAAAAAGTTCACAGCAGTCTGGGTTAATAAATTGCCGTCATATACGTAACAAGACTTGTATATGGATTACAAATATAAAAATGGACATAATTTTCCACCAGATGCATTATAAGGAGCAGGGCTGTGTTGTTTGGTCCTCTGTCCTGTAGAGGGCGCTGTCTCCAGTTATGGATCTATGTAATAATGCACATAGTGGATACAGTGATACCATCACATGAATTACTTGGGTATGAGAGTGACGGGAAATCGGGACGGTGTCTGCTACTTCTGTGACCTTTGTGTGTTTGAATGTAGTGATTACTTTGACTCATCATTCCGCTTGAGAAGAACAACTGGAAGGTACAAAGTGCGCACACATCAGTGGTGGAACTGGGTTGTGAGCCCAGGTGCAAAAATAAAAGTTTTGCCCCCTCCTCTGCCCCAACCCAATTTCACAATCTGTAACATGGCATAGGTTGACAGGGAAATACAGTTGGTGACAGGAAGAGGGTGACAGGAGCAGCAATGGGCCCCTTAATTCTCAGGGACCCGTAGATTCACCTCTGGTGCACACATCAGTAGTGTAGGATGAGGCCCAACTCCCACCATGTCAGAAGAGCTGGAGAAGTCAAGTCTTCTTGCTGAGAAGAAAAGGCTGCACTCTCTCCCAACGCAGGGAATGACACTAAATGTGCCATCTTTTCCCCCTGATATTCTAAATTTATTCCCATCCTGTAATACACTAATCTGCGCCCCCTTCTACCCACCTACCTTAAGATGTTGCAGCAGTTCACCCAAAATCCAGGCCTGATTGACAAAACTGGAACATTTGCACAATGAGCAACGTTTGTTTTGTAACCGTAAATATAAGTAAACTTTGTATCTAGTGAGTATTAACAAATACATTATTATGTAATGGTGCTTCTCTACTATAAATATGTTTGCTGCCATCATCATGGTGGTGGCAGCCATTTTGTAGGCAGAAACAATATACTTAACAGTGCAGCCTATCAGCTCACTAGTAATTGGTGACACTGGGGAAGGACACCTGTCTTGTGGCCCGGATCAGTAGACACAAGAGTGTAGCTCATCAGTCACTAGGGAGAATTGATGTCCCTCGTTCCTAGCGATACAATAAGGGGTATCTCCAGGAAAATTGGTCCAGCTTCCATTATTTCATTTCCTGTACAACCTGTAGGTGACAGTGTTGCTATTACTGTCCATGTATAGTGTTAGCATGTATGCTTGCATGCTAAAAGGATAAACACAAAGTGTACCCATCACTGTGTAGGGTTTCCTGATCTGGAAGTATCTTTTTTGGGCACTCTTTAAACCTTTGCAGTCCAAATTATTTTTGCAATTCAAACAGTCTGGTTTAAATGTTTAAATTAATTGCATTTTTTTTAATCCGTTTTTAATTCAAAAATGGTCTATATGAAATGTTGAACGATGTTAATGTTCTTATTTTAGAGCGGCTCACCATTGGATCTGCTACTAGCGCTAGGGCTGTTGAGCCTAACTAGACGTTTGCCCTGAAAGGGTTAATGTGTGTTTATGTTAAAACAAAACTTTTAATAAAGGCCTTACTTTTAAATGTTATGTCTCAGACTATTGTTTTATCCGCCTTCCTGCGAACACTCAATAATCGTAAAAATCATTTGTGAGTACAACGTCTACACGGAGATATATGTACTCCCGAGTTTGTGTCCATAAATAAGTATCCGCCAAGGCAAAATAATGTCTGACCGATATATCTTATAGATGGGAGATCATCATACAGTAGTATAAGTTGATGGATCTGAGTGGTCTCAATTAAACTTGCTCCTGGATACATTGCTGAGGTAACATTCCTTTACATGTGTAGTCTTTAGCTGGTATGTTTGTACATCTGCTTATCAATCATAAGTGAGGTATGTAGTAATAATACTAGACAGTGTATAATAGATGTGAACAACCTGTAATTCCCTGCTTCTGCTGCTCATGTGCGTGACTGAAGCAGTGAACATCTGTGTAAGAGTGCTGGGGAGGACAGCCATTATCTGAGGGAAAATAGAGACAGATTGGGGATGCACAACACTTGTCTCCCCTGTTAGTATGAACCAGTACAGGGGAGAGACAGGGATAGCCCCACAATTAAAAAAAAAAGACAAATGGTTGGCGTACGGGTCGGGTGCAAGGATTTATGATATACTGTAGCAAGCGTTTCTCTTTTCATCAAATATACCAGATTCACGTTCCATATTACAGGATATTTTCTGTCCTCTGTGTTGGGCTTGTTTGGATAGCGGCCTCTCGCATTCCCCCATGGGCTGTAAGCTCACAGCCGGCCATAATCCGGCACTGCGTCCTACTGCTGCCTCCGCTCTGATCCACAGCCCACACGCTGTTATATCTGCCAGTGCTGGGACTGCTGGTCCTGTAGGTGGGGCTGAACGATCTGACCCCCAGGTGGGTGGTAGCTACACCAATATGTGGGAGGGTTTGCAAAATATTCTCTGGACAGGTTGGGGTGACATTTAAAATGTCAAGTAAAGGTGATCATCTGTCTAACATCTGTTCTGTCCAAGAATTACTCTATTGTTATAATTCTGTCCCATCCCATTCGGCTTGGCGATCTCCTATTAAGGCCAGTGAGGGGAGGTGACAGATTCAGCAACATTCTAGTAGTGTAAAAAGTAAGATGGCTGCTTCCATTGTGCTGAAGTGAGTGGAGTGACTATGTCCGTACAACAATCCAGTAATGTTTTTAATGTACAATAAACTAGACCGTTCTTCACAAACTCCAATGTGGGAATGACAGTGATAACTTCTAAGTAAGAATTGTATATGGTACTGAATACATCCTATAATATCTGATATCTATATGGTACATATGTATAACTATGCAGATACAGAAACCCATCCGCTGATGTACAAAGGGTTTATCTTAGTACTTTTGTCCCCAACAGGTCCGCACGCCTCCTCACACTATCCTGAGAAGAGGCCATTTTCATGTCCAGAGTGCGGAAAATGCGTTGCTAGTAGATCCGCTCTTACTACGCACCAACAGATGCACTCCAGCGAGAACACGATCAAGTGCACGGAATGTGGCAAATGTTTTGCCCAGAGATCTGACCTTGTGAAGCATCAGCGCACACACACCGTTGAGCGGCTGTTTTCATGCCTGGAGTGCGGGAGATACTATTCCAGCAGGTCTGCCCTCACTATGCACCAGCGGATTCACTCTGGCGTTAAACCTTATCAGTGCATGGACTGCGGCAAATGCTTTGTCCAGAGGTCCGACCTGGTCAGGCATCAGCGAACTCACACCGGGGAGAGGCCTTTCACGTGTCCCCTGTGCGGCCGCCGCTTTTCTCAGATCTCACATCTTTATAAACATCAAAAAGTTCACACCAGTCTGGGTGAATAAACTGCCCGTCATATACATAACAAGGCTTGTATGTGGATTACAAATACAAAAATGAACATTACTTTCCAGCCAGATGCATTATAAGGTGCAGGGCTGCTTTGTCTGGTCCTCAGTCCTCCAAATGCAGAGGGCGCTGTGCCCAGTTATGGATCCATGTAATAATGCGCTTAGTGAATACAGTGATACCATCACATGTATTACTTTTTGGTCTGTTATATGGGTATGAGAGTGACGGAACATCGCGACAGTGACTGTTACTTCTGTGACCTTTGTGTGTACAAATGTAGTGATTTACTTTGGTTCATCATCCTCCTTGTGAAGAGGAACTGGGAGGTACAAAGTGCACACATACCAGTAGTGTAGGATGAGGTCCAATTCCCACCATGTCAGAGGAGTTGGAGAAGTCATGTCTTCTTGCTGAACAGAAAAGGCTGCACTCTCTCCCAATGCAGGGAATGACACTGTAAACTTGCCATCTGCTCCCTGATATTATACATTTAATCCCATCCCACAATACACTAATCTGTGCCCCCTTCTACCATCAGATTTTGCAGCAGTTCACCACAAATACAAAAAACATTTCTGCAAACACAGGTGATGTCAGACAGCAACATTTGTGCTCAGTTTGTTTTGTAACAGTAAAACTTCAAATTTGTAGCTAGTGACGTTTAACAAATACATTTATGTGACAGTGCTTATCTTCTATAAATATGTCTGCTGCCATCACATGGTGGTGGCGGCCATTTTGTGGGCAGAAACAATACCCGTGACATTGCAGCCTAACAGCTCACTAGTAATCAGTGACATCACTGGGGGCAGGACATAAGGTGTACCTATCACTGTGTAGGGTTTCCTGATCTGGAAGTATCTTTTTGTGTCGCTCTTTAATGTTATACTGTGTTTATGTTACAACATAAGTTTTATTAAAGGCTTTACTTTTAATATGTTATGTCTCGGACTGTTGTTTTATCCGCCTTCCTGTGAACACTCAATAATAGTAACAATCATACAGATTATTGTACTCCCAATTTTGTGTCGGTAAACAAGTATCCACCAAGTTAAAATAATGTCTGGGAATAAATCTTATATATGGGAGATCCCTGATCAGCAATAACATCAGACAGTAGAATAAACTGATGGATCAGAGAGATATCTCCTAAACTTGCTCCTGGATACATTGCTGTGGTAACATTCCTTTACATGTGTAGTCTTAAACTGGTACGTTTGTACATCTGCTTATCAATCATAAATTAGGTATTCAGTAAAATTCCCTGCTTCTGCTGTTCATATGTGTGCGGTTAAAGCAGTGAACATCTGTGTGAGAGTGCTGGGGCGGACAGCCAGATTCTGAAGGAAAATAGGCCTGGATTGTAAACATACATTGTAACATAGTTGATGATGTTGACAAAAGACATTAGACCATCAAGTATATTTGATTTCCTGCGGTGCACAGCTTGTATTTGTAAAAAGACCCAGATGAAGTTTCTAGCGATCTGTTTTAAACCAGAATTCCAGATGACCCGATATGTCTGTCCTCTTTCTCTGTGTCCATTTTTATACATTATAATTATTGGTTATAATGCTGGATACATTTTTGTGCTAAAAAATTATCTAACCCTTTCTTAAATGTATCAATTGCATCTGCCATCACAACCTTCTCATGCAGAGTATTCCATATCTTACTGCCCTTACTCTAAATAAACCTTTAATTCCTCTTTTCTAACCTTAGTGGCTGACAGCATGTCCTGTGTACAGTCCTCATGGTAAACAATTCACCTGATAGTTATCTGTATTGGAACTTAATGTATTTGTAGATATTACCCATATCCCCTATTAGACGCCTTTTTGACAATGTAACCACGCCTAACCTGGCTAACCTTTCCTCATATCCCAAATGTAACTATGCCTAACCTGGCTAACCTTTCCTCGTATCCCAATGTAACCGTACTTAACCTGGCTAACCTTTCCTCGTATCCCAATGTAAGCATCTCTAGCCAGGCTAGCCTTTCCTTATAACCCAATGTAACCGTACTTAACCTGGCTAACCTTTCCTCGTATCCCAATTTAAGCATCTCTAGCCAGGCTAGCCTTTCCTTATAATCCAATGTAACCATACCTCACCTAACTAGCCTTTCCTCATATCCCAATATAACCATATCTAACATGGCTAGCCTTTTCTCATAGCCCAATATAACAACACCTTACCTGGCTAGCCTTTCCTCATAACCCAATGTAACCATACCTAACCTGGCTAGCCTTTCCTCATAACCCAATGTAACCATACCTAACTTGGCTAGACTTTCCTCATAACCCAATGTAACCTTCCCTAACCTGGCTAGACTTTCCTCATAACCCAATGTAACCATCCCTAACCTGGCTAGCCTTTCCTCATAGCCCAATGAATCACACCTAACCTGGCTAGCCTTTCCTCATAACCCAATGTAACCATCCCTATCCTGGCTAGACTTTCCTCATAACCCAATGTAACCATCCCTAACCTGGCTAGCCTTTCCTCATAGCCCAATGAACCACACCTAACCTGGCTAGCCTTTCCACATAAACCAATGTAACCATACCTAACCTGACTTGCCTTTCCTCATTCCCCAATGTGACCATACCTAACCTGGCTAGTCTTTCCTCATAATCCAATGTAACCATATCTAACCTGGCTAGCCTTTCCTCATAGCCCAATATAACCATACCTAACCTGGCTAGCCTTTCCTCATATCCCAATGTAACCACACTTAACCTGGCTAGCCTTTCCTCATAGCCCACTATAACTATACCTAACCTGGCTAGCCTTTCCTCATATCCCAATGTAACCATACCTATCATGGCTAGCCTTTCCTCATAACCCAATGTAACCATACCTAACCTGGCTTGACTTTCCTCATAACCCAATCTAACTATACCTAACCTGGCTAGCCTTTCCTCATAACCCAATGTAACCTTCCCTAACCTGGCTAGCCTTTCCTCATAACCCAATGTAACCATCCCTAACCTGGCTAGACTTTCCTCATAACCCAATGTAACCATCCCTAACCTGGCTAGCCTTTCCTCATAGCCCAATAAACCACACCTAACCTGGCTAGCCTTTCCACATAAACCAATGTAACCATACCTAACCTGGCTAGCCTTTCCTCATTCCCCAATGTGACCATACCTAACCTGGCAAGCCTTTCCTCATAATCCAATGTAACCATATCTAACCTGGCTAGCCTTTCCTCATAGCCCAATATAACCATCCCTAACCAGGCTAGCCTTTCCTCATAACCCAATGTAACCACACCTAACCAGGCTAGCATTTCCTCATAGCCCAATGTAACTATACCTAACCTGGCTAGCCTTTCCTCATATCCCAATGTAACCATCCCTAACCTGGCTAGCCTTTCCTCATATCCCAATGTAACCATACCTAACCAGGCTAGCCTTTACTCATATCCCAATGTAACCATACCTAACCTGGCTAGCCTTTCCTCATAGCCCAATGTAACCATCCCAAACCTGGCTAGCCTTTCCTCATAACCCAATGTAACCATCCCTAACCTGGCTAGCCTTTCCTCATAACCCAATGCAACCATCCCTAACCTGGCTAGCCTTTCCTCATAACCCAATGTAACCATCCCTAACCAGGCTAGCCTTTACTCATATCCCAATGTAACCATACCTAACCTGGCTAGCCTTTCCTCATAGCCCAACCTGGCTAGCCTTTCCTCATAGCCCAATGTAACCATCCCTAACCTGGCTAGCCTTTCCTCATAACCCAATGCAACCATACCTAACCTGGCTAGCCTTTCCTCATATCCCAATGTAACCATACCTAACCTGGCTAGCCTTTCCACATAAACCAATGTAACCATACCTAACCTGGCTAGCTTTTCCTCATAGCCCAATATAACCATCCCTAACCAGGCTAGCCTTTCCTCATAACCCAATGACTCTACTGCCTTAATTTTGTTGGTCTTCTCTGAACCTTTTCAAGTTCCAAAATGTATTTTTAATGGACTGGTGCCCAGAACTGTACACTGTATTCTAGATGTGGTCCTACCAATGATGTATAGAGTGGCATGGTTACACTGTCTTCCCTCATGTCTATGCCCCTTTTTATGCAGGCTAATACCTTATTGGCCTTTGCTGCTACTCCTTGACATTGAGCACTGCAGCTAAGTCTACTGTCAATAAGCACCCCCAAATCCTTCTCCAATTTTTTGGGAAAATGGGGTAGATGTAGAGGAATCTACCCCATTTTAAAAAATTGGACGCTGGTTTCTGGTCCTAAAATGCATAACCTTCCATTTATATGTATTTAACCTCATCTTCTATTTTGCTGTCCAATCCTCCACTTTTTTTAAGTCGCTCTGCAGATGCTGATCTGATTTTATTACCTTACACTGTACTGTGTTCATCCGGGGGGACAATGTGGTTTTTTTTGTGTGTTATATGGGGACATATCGTTTTGTTTTTTTCCTGTTGGGGTCTGATGGGTGTGCCTTTTGCAATTCTTAAATATTTTTTAGTGTGCCGCGAGTTGACAAAAGTTGAAAATCACTGGCCTAGGTCATTAAATAGAAGTGACCCCTTTTTCAGGGAATTATCAGATCTGTTGCCTATATTGCAATGAACCAGTGCATGCCCCCCTTAAACTCAGCAGTCTAGCATCAATACATAACTATAGATACAAATACCAGGAGTTGTGTGGAACCACCTTACCGTAATTAGATGCACATTTTACCCCTGTGTGGATTGTACACTATGTACTAAAGTAATATCCATAGAGGCCGGTTATATATCAGCATGGCTATGTAGGACCTGTAATATCATCAGCAATAGAATAGTACTTATTGGCCAGGGTGATCGATTACCATCCAATGACGTGAGGTGACAACTTTTTCTTCTAACCTTATTGAGGTCACAGGTTAATCTGCCCCCCCACCCCGATGGCCAGCAGTTACAGGTTTAGGTGGGAGTGCTGAAAAAGATATTCTTTATGCAGGTTGGGGTGCCATTTGAACAGAATTACTCTGTAACTGTTCCATCCCATTCTACTTTGCATCTTGCCCTTAATGCCAAAAAGGTGGAGGAGACAGAGGACCAATTTCAGACCCGATTACACTGTTGTGAATTTGCAGGCCGGGCAATTATTGATAGGCATGTGCATGCTTACAGCCCGTAGTACGCTTGCGAGAGGCCTTTGAAAGATAGCCGGCGTTTGGGGGTGGTTACCAGACGTTTTCTGGGAGTGTCAGAGCAGGCATTTTAGGGGAAGGTGTGTGACTTCCGCTCCGCCCCCGATCAGACTGTTTCTTTTGCAGCCACCGAGTAAAGTCAGAATTAAGTAAGAATTGTTTATGGGACAATATCTGATATCTATATAGTCCACATGTATAACTATGCAGAGTTTATTACTCATGATGACGTGACCCATCCGCTGATGTACAAAGGGTTTATCTCAGTACTTTTGTCCCCAACAGGTCCACACGCCTCCTCACACTATCCTGAGAAGAGGCAATTTACATGTCCACAGTGCGGGAAATGCGTCGCCAGCAGATCTGCTCTTACTGCGCACCAGCGGACTCACATTGGGGAGAGGTCATTTATGTGCACGGAGTGCGGCAAATGTTATTTCCAGAGATCCAGCTTTGTCGAGCATCAGCGCACTCACACCAGGATGAGGCCATTTCCATGCCCGGAGTGCGGGAGATGCTATTCCAGCAGGTCTGCACTTAATTTGCACAAGCGGATTCACTCTGGTGTGAAACCTTTTCAGTGTACGGACTGCGGCAAATGCTTCTTCCGGAAAGATGACCTTGGCAAGCATCGGCGCACTCACACCGGGGAGAGGCCGTTCGTGTGTTCCCTGTGTGGCCGCTGCTTTTCGCAGATCTCACATCTTTATAAACATCGAAAAATTCACACCGGTCTGGGTGAATAAACGGCCCGTCACATACATAACAAGGCTTGTTTATGGATTACAAATGTAAAAATGGATATTATTTCCCGCCAAATGCATTATAAGCTGCAGGGCTGCGCTGTCTGGTCTTCAGTCCTCCCATGTAGAGGGCGCTGTGCCCAGTTATGGATCCATCTCATAATGCACTTAGTGAATACAGTGATACCGTCACATTAATTACTATTTGATCTTTGTAATATTGGGTATGAGAGTGACGGTACATTGGGTGTCTTTTACTTCTGTGATCTTTGTGTGTATGAATGTAGTGCTTACTTTGTTTCATCATCCCCCTTGAGAAGAAGTGGGGGGTTCAAAGTGCGCACACATCAGTAGTGTAGGATGAGGCCCGATTTCCACCATTTGGAGAAGTCCTGTCCTCTTGCTGAGCGGAAAATGCTGCACTCCCTCCCATTGCAGGGAATAACTCACTAAATGTGCCCTTTTCTATTATTAATTTTTCCCCATCCTGTTAAACAGTAATCTGCGCCCCCTTCCACCCTCACATTTTGAAGCTTGGGAGTTAAAAAAAACCAACGTTATTATGGTGAAGCGCTTCTCTTTTTTTTTTTATCTGCTCTCTTACAACACATAGTGTTGGCAGCCATCTTGTGGGTAGAGGCAATACTGTGACAATGCAGCCTATCAGCTTACTAGAAATCAGTGACATCATTGAGTCTTCCTGATCTGGAAGTATCTTTTTTGGGGCACTCTTTAATGTTACTCTCTGTTAATGTTAAAATATAACTTTTATTAAATGCTTTTCTTATAAATGTTGAGAACACTCAATAATAGTAAAAATCATACATGTGATTAATGTCTACATGGAGATTATTGTACTTCCAATTTTGGGTCAGTATCCACCAAGTCAAAATGTCTGGTTTATATATCTTATAAATGGGAGATCCCTGATCAGCAATAACATCAGACAGTAGAATAAGCTGATGGATCAGAGAGATATCTCCTAAACTTGCTCCTGGATACATTGCTGTGGTAACATCCCTTGACATGTGTAGTCTTAAACTGGTATGTTTGTACATGTGCTTATCAATCATGTTAGGTATTCAGTTAAATTCCCCGCTTCTGCTTCTCATATGTGTGCGATAAAAGCAGTGAACATCTGGGTGAGAGTGCTGGGGCGGACAGCCAGATTCTGAAGGAAAATAGGCAGCGATTGTAACATACATTGTAACATAGTTGATGATGTTAACAAAAAACATTAGTCCATCAAGTTCAACCTATATTTGACTTCCTGCAGTGTACAGGTTATATTTGTAAAAAAGACCCAGATGAAATTTCTAGCTATCTGTTCTAAACCAGAATTGCAGATAACCCAAAATGGTTGTCATATTTCTCTTTGACCACTTTAATACATTATAATTAATGATTGTAACACTGGATACATTTTTGTGCCAAAAATTTGTCTAGCCTTTTGTTGGCAGAGTATTCCATATCTTACCTCCCTTACTGTAAAGAAACCTTTCCTTTGTTGGGTGTGTGAGACTTCCTCTCCTCTAAAACTGGCCATACACTACAGCGATGTATCTTAGCAGTGTATGGCCATCCGACCCCCCCTTTGAACCGCCCGGGAAGGTCCCGAAGCAGGATTGCATGCGATACATCGCATGGGAGGGGCCATTGAAAGAAAGCCTGCATGTGGGGGTGGTAAATGGCCGTTTTCTGGGAGTGTCAAAGAAAATGCAGACATGCTCAGGCACTTTAGGGAAAGTTGTGACATCAGCTCTGGCCCTCAATTCCACTCTTTCTATTGCATGTCTGGGAAATTTTCTGGTATCTTGTGCATTTTCAAACTAAATTTGGTAGGTAATTGGATTCCCCCAATGTGGGGACACATAACAGCAACAAATTGCATACAGTAGTGAATACATTCAATAATATCTTGTATCTATATGTACATATGCGTAACTGCACAGAATGTCTCACACACGATGGCGGAATCTATTCGCTAATCTGTATAGAGGCTCAGTTTGCGGAGTTCCAAATTGACTCCCATCGTCCACCAGTGATGTTACGCTGAGGACAAACTGTTTTATTGTGACAGCAGGAAATCCTTTCATTGGAATTCCTGTCTCCTGTCACATATGAGGACGCACACAGCGGGGAGATGCCATTTTCATGCCAGGAGATCTGCCGGATTCACTCTGGTGAGAAGAGATTTAAGCGCAAAGAATGTGGTAAATGCTTTGTCCTGAAAGTCCTCACCGCCTTTACACCGTGGAGAAACCATGTCCACGCACAGCGTGCAGCAAATGCTTTCTCCAGAGATCCAGCCTCGCCAAGCCTCAGCGCACTCACATCGGGTAGGAAATGTTTATGGGTTCACACTGTGGGTCCTGCTTTTCCATTGGCTCATGACGTGGTCAACATCATAGCGTTCCACACCGGTCTAAGTGAATAAACCGCCCGTCACGTACATAACTGAACTGGAAAGAAAATAGGGGACATCTTTTCCCACCCAATGAATTATAAGTTGCAGCGCTGCGTTGTCTGGTCCTCGCAATGTAGAGGGCGCTGTGTCCAGTTATGGATCCATCTAATAATCTACATAGGGGGTTATTCAGTCCTGATTGCACGGCTGTGAATTGTGTGAGGCCATCCTGCCATAATATCCCGCTTCCTTTTAACGCTGGCAAGTATGCAAGTTGCATGATAGAATGCCGGCGTGTTCTTTGGGAGGAAGTCGTGTGACGTCTGCTCCGGCCCCGATCATCCTGTTTCTAACGCATTAAATCCTGGATGGCGCACAGACTGCACACACTGGGAAATTCACTCAGTGGTGAGCGGCTTACGTATAGATTTGCGGTTAATCACAGGCCTACGATATTTTTCATGAGCTTTTCACAAGCCTTGCACAGCAATTTGCAGCAATACACACGGTGTGGGATTTCACCCAGGATGGGCGGCGGTTACTTGATTGCAGGGCTCTGCCCAGCCCAGCGATCATGTCTGAATAAGCCCCTTAGTGGATATTGTGATGCCATCACATGAATTACTTCTTGGTTTGTGTTTTATTGGGTATGAGTAGGGATGCCAATCCCGGGGCATTTTTTCAATCCCGGGAATCGGGATTAGAAAAATTCTCAATCCGGGATTCCCGGGATTGGCATACCTAAAAGAAAATTGCCCCTGTGCCCCCCACACTAACTGACTTTTGGGGAAGGGGCAGGTGGCAGCACTGCGTAGGCAGACGGTGGGTATGACGTGGGTGGCCTGGCGGCAAGCAGGTGCCGGGGCCACACACTTACTTTTGGGGAGCGAGGGAAGCAGGCGGCTTCGGCGAGGAGGCAGGTGGATGGGGGAGGCCAAGCGGCGAGCCGGTTCTGACGGTGGGGGTGTAGTGCTACGGCCTGCGCTGCGTGACATGTGACCTAATCACACTGCGCAGGCCGCACACCGGGACAGGGACAGCCAGGCAGCGTCTGAGCGAAGTGCTCAGACGCTGCCCGGCATTAGACTGCACATGCGCAGTCTAATCCCGAAATCCTAGGATTGGATACTCCAATCCCGGGATTGAAATCCCGGACATTTTGGGGCCAGATCCCCCCGATCCCGGGATTGGCCACCCTAGGTATGAGAGTGATGGGACATCGGGACTGTCTGTCACCTCGGTGATATTTGTGTAGGAAGGGAGTTATTACTTTTGTTCATCGTTGCTCTAAAAAAACAACTGGCCGGTACTAAGTGCGCACATATCAGTAGTGTAGGATGAGGCCCGATTTCCACCAGGTCAGAGAATCTGGAGAAGTCATGTCCTTAACTGGTTAGAACAGGCTTCTCTCCCAATGCAGAGAATAACGCTGTACACATCTTCTCCTCACCTTCATATTAATTTAATCCCATCCCATGAAACACTAATCTGCGCCCCCTTCCACCCACCTACCCACAGATTTTGCAGCTCGCCACTTCCCCAAAATCAAGGCCTGATTAACAAAACTGAAACATTGTGGCAAAAGGTAAAATGTCCCAGACCAGCATTTGCTCTCGGTCTGTTGTGGAACATTAAATATAATTACATCATTTTAAAGCTAAATAGTTTAAACAAATGATATTAGTATGTGACCCCAAGTCAGCACTCACTCGAGCCTGCATGACGTAGGACAAATAGAGTTCATCGGAAAGAACCACTGGGTCTTTTACCACCATGGATAAACCTCCGTTATGTCTCCCACTCGCTATTAAATGTTCCAAATATTTCTGCCACAACCACCCGGTTAATTCATGGGTGACATCCTTCATATAAGAAGCCCTGAGTTTTTTTTTTTTTTTATAAATTAAAATACCCAGTTATTATTTCCCAAATACTAACCTGCACACCTATATGTAACATGAACTGACTGTTTCCACCACCAATAGGAATCACTGAGAATAATCTGATTAAATTACATTTTAAGATATTCAAAAAATTATTAATAAAAAGGTTACACTGTGCACAGGTTGATCACATTAACCTATTTTTCTTTAAATAAAAAGGTGAAAAATGAAACTTGACAATCTAGATGAGTGGGCAAAAAAGTGGAAGATGAGGTTCAATGTGGATAAATGCAAGGTCATGCACCTTGGGAGACACAACCAGTGTGCTAGTTATAACCTAAGCGGGGATGAATTGGGTAATTCAGTACTCAAAAAGGATCTAGGAGTCCAAATAGACAACAAACTGGGGTGTAGTGCTCAATGTAATATAGCAACAAAAAAGGCCAACAAAATTCTTGCATATATTAAGAGGCATGGAAACTAGGGACTCAAAAGTAATTATGCCTCTGTACAAATCATTGGTTAGACCGCACCTCGAATACGGAGTGCAGTTCTGGGCCCCACACTATAAAAAGGACATCATAGAATTAGAAAAAATCCAAAGAAGAGCAACAAAGCTTATTAGGGGAATGGAGAATTTAATCTACGAGGAAAGATTAAGCAATCTGGGACTATTTACATTAGAGATGAGCCGTTTAAGGGGGGATATGCTCAACATGTACAAATATATCAGGGGCCAATATAAGGAACTGTCAAACACCCTTTTTTCTACTAGAAAGGAATCTAGGACGCGAGGGCACGAGTTTAGATTAGAAGAAAAAAGATTTTGTTCATCTAGAAGAAAAAAATTCTTTACAGTCAGAGCAGTCAAACTTTGGATCTCTCTTCCTGGAGAAGTGGTGTCGGCAGACACTATAAATACGTTTAAAATAAGGTTGGATGAACATTTATTGGTTAAAAACATCCATGGGTACAAATAAGTAACATAATCTGTCTTTAAAATATCAGAACATACTATACAACAAGGGATAAACTACTATAAACATCGGTTGAACTAGATGGACGCAAGTCTTTATTCAGCCTCACCTGCTATGTAACTATATGTAAAAAAGAAACTATCGCATTAAATGGGAATCCGTCCTTGTGGGAAGAGTTCCAAGATCAGACGTCCACGTAGACATGGACTTCCTAACATTGGCTTAGAGTAGAGTCTCTCGTTGCATGATGGGCCTAATTCAGGTTTGTTCGCCAAGTAGTGGTCATTCAAAATGCGCATTCGCAAACCCTGACCATCAGGGCTGGGGTTGAATGCGGATCACAATGAGCAATATTGAATAGGCCACTATATCCCTTACAGAATGGGTGAGACCACCTCACCCCCTGTATTCCTCTGCGGGGGCAAATCCGTTTCTGATCCTGATAGTATATATTCCTCTGATGGTGGAGGCCGGACACATCATATCCTACCGGGGAAGACGAGCAGGATATTAATATGTCAGGAGGCATCAAACCCAAGTTCACAACCTCCCATAAACCATGATCTGGTCTATGGTGCCCTGGCATCTCCTTGGGCTCTACTTTCGAGAGGAGAGGCCATAAACCTCTTTTTAGACAAATTAATAACTCTGCATCTGGACATTCATGCTTGGCAATTACTCATGATTGATTTCTAACAATGACTCCATTGTTATGGTGCTCCCCTTCATTAAATGTGTTCTGGGTAGACACATAGTGGTGGCAGCCATTTTGTTGGTGGTGGTGGTTGGGGTGCCATATAAAATTGTTAGGTAAATGAGGGTGTCAACCTTTCAGATTTCCCTGAATTACTTTTATCACTCTGTCCCATTCTTATTCTGCTTGGTATTTATCCATTAATGCCAGTAAGTGGATTTAGCGACATTCTAGAAAATAAAGATGGCCGCTTCCTTTATGCTAAAGTGAGTGGAGTGACAACAGTCCATTTATTATTTGTTAACGGGAGGTTTAATTTGTACATAAGAATTGTTTATGGGTCTAACATGTAATAATATCCGATATCTATTATCTACATAGTCCAGATGTATAATGATGCAGAGTTGATTACGCATGCTGACGCGACCCATCTGCTGATGAACAAAGGGTTTATCTCAGTACTTTTGTCCCCAACAGGTCCGCACGCCTCCTCACACTATCCTGAGAAGAGGCCATTTTCATGTCCGGAGTGCGGGAAATGCCTTGGAAGCAGATCTGCTCTTACTGCGCACCAACGGATTCACATTGGGGAGAAGCCATTTACGTGCGTGGAGTGCTGCAAATGTTTTCTCCGCAGATCCAGCCTTGTCAAGCATCAGCGCACTCACACCGGGATGAGGCCATTTCCATGCCCGGAGTGCGGGAGATGCTATTCCAGTAGTTCGGCACTTATTTTGCACAAGCGGATTCACTCTGGTGTGAAACCTTTTCAGTGTACGGACTGCGGCAAATGCTTCTTCCGGAAAGGCGATCTTGGCAAGCATCAGCGCACTCACACCGGTGAGAGGCCGTTCGTGTGTCCCCTGTGCGGACGCTGCTTTTCCCAGAGCTCAAATCTTTATCAACATCAGAAAGTTCACTCCGGTCTGGGTGAATAAATTGCCCGTCACATGCATAACAAGGCTTGTTTATGAACTGGAAATGTAAAAGTCGACATCTTACATTGGGTATTAGCCTGTCTCCAAATATGGTTCCTATTAACATAGAGGATAAATCTAAAATGTAGCTATATTATCACATTATATGTTTTTCTGAAGGAAGCATATTGTGCTGTATTACCACTTGTAATAAAGGATTTAGTTTACTTTAAAATATTGTGACTTAGACTCGTTTTATTCGTCATCCTGAGAACACTCCAAAATAGTAAAAATGACATATGAGATATTACAATACAACCTGCATACTTATCCTTTACTGACAAAAAGCATAACGTCTAAACAGAGGTATATGTACACTGTGTCAGTAACAAAAAGTATCCAAAAAGTTTAAATAATCACTGGCATATATGTATATTGTATAGATGGATGATCCCTGGTCAGTAGGATAAGCTGGTGGATCAAAGAGAGGTTCACTTTTGGACACCCATCATCGTCATCATTCCATTATAGATTCTGAAACAGTGATACAGTTTATGGATGTATTGTCAGTGGGATCCCACTAAAACCTATATTAGAGTACATACGTTGTGCCGTCATGCTTCTGCTTCTCATATGTGAGCAAATTCAGCAGTGAACATCTGTATGAGAGTACTGGTGAGGACAGCCAGGGGAATAGAAACAGTGAGTGGATCTGTTTCTGCAGGGATGCACACACTTGTTACCTGATAATATGATCCAGTACACGGGGAGACACAGGGTTAGCCCCGCAATGGGAGTCAAGGGGGGGACAATGTGGGAAAAGGGTCATATAATACAGATCACAGTGATGATGGACAGTTGTAATTAGTCACAATGTGGTTGTATTAAAAGTGTCAAAGGGGAATATATGAACTCATTGTTGAGACTGACTGTATTCAGTTGTTCACTTTACTCTTATGAGCTCTCTAATTAAAGAATTTGAAAAAAAAAAGTGTCAATGGGGGAGCTGCAGTGGAACCCCATGTACCTCAGTTCATAGCACACAATGAGACATCCAGCTTTAGCCACAGTGAAAGTGACTGGACACAACTAAAAGTTTGTGTAACCAGAGTCACTCTCATGTGATTGACAGGAAGCCAGCATTTGGGGGGGACCTGCCATTTTCTCGGAGTGGTTGAAAAAAAACCTCAGGCATGAACAGGAATTTTTTGAGGAGTGTGAGTGACATCAGCGATGACCACTTCCACCCTGTCTCACATTAGTGGAAGCCTCCGACCTACTCACAATTGCAGAGATGGCAGAAACTGTTCAATGGTTCGAAAATTGTGTATGGATCTGCACAGGGATAGGAGATTAGGTCAACAATGGCTAGGTCGACAGTCAAAGGACGACCTGAATTTTTCACTGTTTTTTTTTTTACCAACATGTGCTGACAGGTGGTATTTCATGTCCTTCCATCCACTAGCTAGGGCGTGGAGGGAGAATAGACTAGTGTGCCCGAAGCATGGTGAGCGTAGCGGTACATTTTGACGGTGTCTATGTCGACATCAGGGACAAAAAAGTGAAAACTCATGTCGACCTTTTGCCTGTCAACTTAGTCATTGTCGACGTAATATTTGTGTCAACCTTCCAACCCAGTCAAACTTAGCCATGTTGGCCTATTTCATGTGTCAACCTTATCCATTTGGACCTTCTATTGTTGACGCAATGCATGTTGATCTAATATAGGTCGACCCAATGACCCTGTCTGACCACAAGATTCTGTTAATGCTACAAGTTTGCAGAAGTTACCTTTTGCCTTGTCTGGTATCTCTAGTAACTTCCTCATAGCTTAATCACAAACTCCTGTTTTGGTACTAACTTGCTGTTTGGCGGAATTCCTAAAATACTCTGTTTGCAGAGTATTTGAACAACATAAAATACTAGTAAGCCCACTTGAAGCAAAAGCTTTGAAAGCTAGTCTGCTACCTTCTGTGTTTGTGTAAGAAAGAGATGTAGTTTCACTATCTGCAAGCAGATGGCAGTGTTTCAGAGACTCACGGACACTAGACATATATATATATATATATATATATATATATATATATATATATATACACATACATACATAGATGATATTCTTTAGATACAAAACTAGGCTTCACTGTTAACAATTCCACTCTTTTTGTTAAAATTTTTATTTCTGATCTAACCTGATCTCCTTTACCTTACCATTGATTCTAATAGAGTGCATTACTTTTATTTTATTAACACATTCATTTTCTCATCTATGTTATCTTCTGAGTTAGAAATATCTGCCAGATAGGTACAACATTTTACTCCATGTACAGTCTGTAGAGTGACACAATACCCTGATGAAGCTGCTGTAAGATAATCTAGAACCTTGCGGTGATGAACCAGTTCTAGCTTTACCACTTATAATTCATGACCAATGTATCCAAGTGTGTTGTTATATATGTCTGTGATGGTATCAACTGTCAATCTCCTAAAACTTAAATCAGTTTCTGATTTGCTGTAGTTCCCCAACTACCAAATGTAATCATAATTATGGGCCAAATGGAATCGGGTGTGAGAATTAGAAAGTGAGAGATTTTGGGAGAGGTTTTTTCATTTTTTTTTTTTTTTTTTTAACTGGCAATCATTTGTACTGCAAAACCAGGTTGGTTTTGCTATGTAATTGATTGATTGCCACGTTGAAAAATGGGAAAACACTCCCTACGCTATGCTTGTGATGCTGCAGGGGGATCTCGGTGGGACCTCCAAGCTGTTTTAAGGGGAGCTTCACTGGACCCCCATGTACTTCAGTTCATAGAACAGGGTCAGTCACCCAGCATTACATTCATTCACGGCTGCTCAAAGTGACTGGACTGGACACAACTACTGATATGTGTAACCAAAGTCACTCTAATGTGATGCAGAATGAGAAGTGAAGTAAAATTGTGTTTTTTTTTAGCTTACGATAGATGTTTTAGGGCCTAATTTAGGTTCCCCCGCTGTGGTGTGAAAATCTCTTATCTGCATTTTTTAGCTAATTTGCAAAAATTGCTAATTGGCGATAACTTCTCCATTTCTCCCATGGCTGTAAGCACACAGCCAGCCATAATACATCGCTGCAACCTACTGCTGCCTCTGCTCTGTACTACAGCCCACACGCTGTTATATCTGCCAGTGCTGGGACTGCTAGTCACGTAGGTGGGGCAGGAGGATCTGACCGCCAGATGACCAGTGGTTACAGGAATAGGTGGGGGTACTTCCCAAAAAAATGACCGGACAGGTTAGGGTGCCATATTAAAATGTTAGGTAAAGGTGGACATCTGTCTAAAATCTGTTTTGTCCAAAAAATACTTTTATTTTATTATCATTATTATTGCTTGATATTTTATTTTTATTGGCAGTTAGGAAAGAAGACAGATTCAACAACATTATGGTAGTGTAAAAACAAATATGGCTGCTTCCATTGTGTTGAAGTGAGTGGAGTGACAATGTCAGTTCAACAGTCCAGTTATGTTTTTAATAAACCATGCACTACACCAGGAGTTCTCAAACTCGGTCCTCAGGACCCCACACAGTTCAAGTTTACCAGGTAACCCGGCAGGAGCACAGGTGCATTCATTACTCATTGACCCATTTTAAAAGATCCACAGGTGCAGCTAATTATTTCACTTGTAATTCTGTGTGGAGACCTGAAAAACCCGCTGTGTGGGGGTCCTGAGGACGGATTTGAAAAAAACCTGTGCTCTAGGCAGTTCTTGACAAACTCCCAAGTTTATGAAGAAATGACGGGGTTCACAGCTAAATACATTTTATATGGTACAGATTACATTCAATAATATATTTATATCATACAGTATGTATAACTATGCAGAGCTCATTACTTACGATGGCTCGACCCATCCGCTGTATAGAGAGTTTATCTCAGTACTTTTGTCCCCAACAGGTCCGCATGCCTCCTCACACTATCCTGAGATGACGCATCAGTGCTCGGAGTGTCAGCAATGTTTCCCTAATCATTCAGCCCTCGTCACCCATCAGCAAACGCATAGCGCCAGTAATCTGTATATATGCTTCGTCTGTGGAGAGCATTTCAGCTCCACGTTGGCTCTTACCTCCCATCAGCGATGTCACACCGAGGACAAACCGTTTCCTTGTTACAGTGGCAAATCCTTTCCTCGTAGGTCAAGTCTCCTGACTCATAAGAGGGCTCACACTGGTGAGAGATCATTTTTATGCCTGGAGTGTGGGAGATGTTTTACCAGAAGGTACGGCCTTACTGCGCACCAACGGATTCACTCTGGCGAGAAACCTTACCAGTGCTTGGATTGCAGCAAGAGCTTTGTCCAAAGATCCGACCTTGTCAGGCATCAACGCACTCACAACGGAGAGAGGCCGTTCGTGTGTTCTCAGTGTGGTCGCTGCTTTTCACAGAGCTCACATCTTTATAAACATCAAAAAGTTCACTCCGGTCTAGGGGAAAAAAATTACCTCTCACAGACACAACAAGACTTGAATATGAATTAGAAATATAACAAGTGGACACCTTTTCCCGCCAGGAGAGAGGCCATTTTCCTGCCTGGAGTGTGGGAGATGTTTTACCAGCAGGTCTGCACTTAATGTGTAACAGCAGATTCGCTTTGTTGAGAAGCCATTTATGTACTTGAAATGCAAATGTTTTGTCCGAAGATTCAACCTTATCACGCATCAGTGCATTCACACCGGGGAGAGGATGTATGTGTGTGTTCTCAATCCGGAGGAGGCGGCTGCTTTTCTAATGGCTCAAGTCTTGGCTGACATCAAAGAGTTGCACATCGGTCTAGGCATCTTGTTCTGCCAGATGCATTATAAGGAGCCGGGCTGTGTTGTTTGGTCCTCCATCCTGTAGAGGGCGCTGTGTCCAGTTATGGATCCATGTAACAATGCACATGGATACAGTTATACCACCACATGAATTACTACTTGGTTTGTGTTGTATTGGGTATGGGTTCTGTGACCTTGTTTGTATGAATGTAGTGATTACTTTGGTTCATCATCCCCCTAGGAACAAACAATTGGAAGGTAGAAAGTGCACATGCATCAGTAGTATAGGATGAGGCCCGATTTCCACCATTTGGAGAAGTCATGTCCTCTTGCTGAGTGGAAAATGCTGCGCTCCCTCGCAGTGCAGGGAATACCTCGCTAAATGAGCCTTTTCCGATTATTAATTTCTCCCCGTCCCATTAAACACTAATCTGCGCCCCCTTCCACCCTCAGATTTTGTAGCTAGGGAGTTTTAAAACTATATTTGTTATTATGGTGAAGCGCTTCTCTTTTTTTTTTTCAAATGTGCTCTCTTACAACACCTAGTGTTGGCAGCCATCTTGTGGGCAGAGGCAATACTGTGACAATGCAGCCTATCAGCTCACTAGGAATTAGTGACATCACTTGGACAGGACACTTATCTTGTCACCCAATAAGTAAGCACAAGTGAGTATATCATCACTCACGAGGGAGCGATAATGTCCCTCGTTCCTAGTGATACATTAAGGGGTATCTCCAGGAACAGATTTCCCTGTGTGTGTCATTTCCTCTATAGCCTGCAGGTGTCAGTGTTGTTATTACTGCCCATGTACGGGGTTAGTCTGTGACCAGACACGCTACATGACTATGTATGTTTCCCATATCAGACACTATGCAATGTGCTTTTCTATTCCGTATAACTCGCGTGTAACCGGATTATGTTGATTTTTTTTTTTTCAGCTTCCAAATGACTATTTATACCCCTTATACTGGGGGAGGGTGGGCGTGTCTTGCGCTGTTCATTGGTCATGTCTAGCTCTGCATATTGGTCATGTCTGGCACTACGTATCGTTCATGTCTGGCACTGTGTATTGGTCATGTCTAGCACTGCATATTGGGCATGTCTGGCACTGCATATTGGTCTTGTCTGGCACTACATATCTTTCATGTCTGGCACTGCATATTGGTCTTGTCTGGAACTGCTTATTGGTAATGTTGAGCCATACGTATTGGTCTTGCCTAGTACTATGTATTGATCATGTCTAGTGCAGCGTATTGGTCATGCCTAGGTCAGATCTAGTATATTTACCTTGTGTAGCACTGCATATTGGTCAGGTCTTGCACTGCGTATTGGTCTTGTCTTGCGCTACATAATGGTCATGTCTGCCCTGCATATTGCATATTGGTCATATCTGGCACTGCATAATGGTCATGTCTAGCACTACATAACGGTCATGTCTAGAGCTGCGCATTGGTCATGTCTAGCGCTGCATATTGGTTATGTTTAGCACTACATAATGGTCATGTCTGCACTGCATATCTCATATTGGTCGTGTCTGGCATTGCATAATGGTCATGTCTAGCTCTATTGGTCATGTCTAGCACTACATAACGGTCATGTCTAGCGTTGCATATTGGTTATGTTTAGCACTAAATAATGGTCATGTCTGCACTGCATATTGCATATTGGTCATGTCTGGCATTGTATAATGGTCATATCTAGCTCTATTGGTCATGTCTAGCACTACATAACGGTCATGTCTGGCATTGCATAATGGTCATGTCTAGCTCTATTGGTCATGTCTAGCACTACATAACGGTCATGCCTAGAGCTGCGCACTGGTCATGTCTAGCTCTGCATATTGGTTATGTTTAGCACTACATAATGGTCATGTCTGCACTGCATATTGGTCAACTCTAGCACTACGTACAGTATGCAATATGTCTAGGACATTGCTAATGACCCATCGACGCGTTCATCGTTAATGTAATAGTGGGTACACATTAGACGATATGCACATTTTGTACAATTGTCTTTACCGTGCATATCATCTATTTTACCGATTTAAGATCACGTGCCTGTTTCTAACCATGGAGGTGATCATGTAAGGGTTTGGTGAAGTGGTAAGCATCGTGGATTTATTTACTGGACACTGGCGACCCCCAGAGGCCTCAACAAACACATTTTATGGAAACCGCTTACGTAGATGTAGGAATATCATATCCCTATAATCCTTTCTGCCAATTACAGAGTTCTTTCTCTTCTCATTTTCTGTGGGAGCCTGTGCTTCCTGCTAACAGCTCTTTATTTAATATATGCACCCATCACACCTTTCCATGTGCTGCTGCATTTAGTTGTGTTACTGCATAATTCTGTGTGTATTTTATATTTGTACCCTGAAATGTTATGAATAAAATTAATTTACCGTAAAAGTCATGAAGTGGCGTGCCATGGATACATAGATAGATAGATAGATAGATAGATAGATAGATTAATCTCTGGGAGAGAACAGCCACGAATACTCATGGGGAGTGGGGGCAGTGCGGGGGTGATGTGCCAAAGGGGGTGGAGATGAGGGAGTGGTAAACTTGCGTCCAGAGTCCTCCTACAATTTCACTGTCTGTAATTACCCATTTTGTTGTATCCCTATTTTTTTTTGTGCTGTATAACAAAACTGTTAATAATGCTGAGATTAATGAGGTTATATCTCAGCATCACTATGGGGCACAGTGGATGGCTTTTCCATTACAGACACTCCCCTCTCTATATGATGTGTAGATGCTGTGTATATAGGACAGGTTATAGCTCAGCATCACTGTGGGGCACAGAGGACATCTGTCCCATTACACACACTCCCCTCTCTATATGATGTATAAATGCTGTATATAGGACAGGTTATAGCTCAGCATCACTGCGAGGTGCAGAGGACGTCTGTCCCATTACACACACTCCACTCTCTATATGATGGTATATATGCTGTATATAGGACAGGTAATATCTCCGCATCACTGTGGGGCACAGAGGACGTCTGTCCCATTACACACACTCCCCTCTCTATATGATGTATAAATGCTGTATATAGGACCGGTTATATCTCAGCATCACTGTGGGGCACAGAGGACGTCTGTCCCATTACACACACTCCCCTCTCTATATGACGGTATAGATACTGTATATAGGACAGGTTATATCTCAGCATCACTGCAGGGCACAGAGGAGGTCTGTCTCATTACACACACCCCTCTCTATATGATGGTATAGATGCTGTATATAGGACAGGTAATATCTCCGCATCACTGTGGAGCACAGAGGACGTCTGTCCCATTACACACACTCCCCTCTCTATATGATGTATAAATGCTGTATATAGGACAGGTTATATCTCAGCATCACTGTGTGGCACAGAGGACGTCTCTGTCCCATTACACACACTCCCCTCTCTATATGATGTATAAATGCTGTATATAGGACAGGTTATATCTCAGCATCACTGCGGGGCACAGAGAACGTCTGTCCCATTACACACACTACCCTCTCTATATGACGGTATAGATGCTGTATATAGGACAGGTTATATCTCAGCATCACTGCGGGGGACAGAGGACGTCTGTCCCATTACACACACTCCCCTCTCTATATGACGGTATAGATGCTGTATATAGGACAGGTTATATCTCAGCATCACTGTGGGGCACAGAGGACATATGTCCCATTACAGACACTCCCCTCTCTATATGATGTATATATGCTGTATATAGGACAGGTTATATCTCAGCATCACTGTGGGGCACAGAGGACGTCTGTCCCATTACACACACTACCCTCTCTATATGATGTATAAATGATGTATATAGGGACAGGTTATATCTCCGCATCACTGTGGGGCACAGAGGACGTCTGTCCCATTACACACACTACCCTCTCTATATGATGTATAAATGCTGTATAGTTCAAGGGAAATTGGTCACCAATGTCTTTCAGCGCATACATCATCCAGTGTTCATGCACCTTTGGAGAAGACAGGAGGTAACATCGTCGATGTAGCCACATAATTCATTGATTAATTATTTGGCGCTACTTATGGGACAGAACAGGAAGGGGTCATCATGTCATGGATATATAATGGTGTGGCCTTATGTCAGCCATTCGAACCAGGTTGCAGAAAATTGGGCAGAAGTAATGAGGATAGAGTAAGATACTCCTTTTTAATGTAAAAATATATATTTAAAACCATTTTGAGATAGGAGGTTGCACAGTGGATCGCCATGGAATTGTGGCTCTGGCAGCATTTTGAGGTGACGCAGTAGATACTTTTTATACTGAGAAAAGGGAACATCCATGAAATGAAGAAGCTAAAATTCAGGGGTCACAGGGAGTGGGTAAATAATGAGGTAATTGAATGGACATGTTGCCAGAAACCTACCAGGGACTGGGCAATGACACCTAATATGGATAGGGGTTCCTGTAGCTTGCCCACATCTTCATCAGGTCAATAGCAAAGTAGGAAACATCTGATGTATACGGTCGGGGCAGTGATACCCTCAAGATTTTATATTGTGTTTCCACCACCTGGAGCGAAGGGGAACTGGCAGAAGTAAATTGAAATAACGTGGAGTGAATTCCTTCTGGAGTTCATTATGCCAGGCTAGAACATATGGGGGAAGTTGTGAGGCAAGACTATCAATACACAGTTTATATATTCAAGAGATAAAATGTGTTTGCAGAGGATGTGTAAGGCACAGGGATTCAAATTGGTTTGGGGATGAGCCCCCTTGTCTTGCTGTTAATGAGGTAATGTAGTGGCAAAGCTGCAAATAAGCCCAAAAGGAACTAGAGTGAAGTCCGAAAGCTGCCTGTAGTCCGAGAAGGAGCAGAGCCTGTCCATACTAATTAAATGAGATAATCGAGTTAGGACTGCCTTCAAACCAGACCGCCATGGGGTAGCGGGAGAGAGAGAGTTGGGGGGTAAATACGGGTTATGTAGTAATGGTAACGGTAGTGATATCCCAGGACTAAATGTCACTAATTTTGAAAATTTTGCCCAGCAAGGGAGGGTAGGGCCTAGAGTCAGGTGTCTCAGACAGGAGTCGTGGGAGAATGTGGGACAGCGGGCCGGACGCAGCTAAGGCAATTAGTGACCATTGCTTATCCAGACTTGACCTAGACATCTAAACAATCCTAGTCAAATGTACTACATCAGTGGTTCCCAACCTTTTTTTCTCTCCCGTACCCCTTGATTAGGCTTTTCATTAATGAGTACCCCCTCCTCTCAATTTAAAATATAGACAGTACGAGTGGAGTGGAAGTGAGCGGTATGCGTATCCTTATGCATGTCCTTATATTAAGGAGTAGCGGACAGGAATTGTGCCCTTCCGTGTCTGGCTGCTGGTTGTGTATTTTCTAGAGGGTTCCCTCTTACACCTGTAGGATTAATGCTGCTTTTGCTTCCACCCGTGTCAGTCCAGGGCAGATGATTGCTGATGTCTGAGGGCAGCTCCCAGTGGATTGCTGGTCAGGCAAAAGCACAAGGAGATGCTGATGACGCTGAAGACAGAACCATAAGTGACACAACATAGTTATTCTCCATAGCAATGGGTCTTCTTCTTCTGCCATCAAAATACTTTTTTTCATCTTCTGCCATTACCAATATTATTTTCAAGTACCCCCAACTGGTCTGCAGAGTACCCCCAGGGGTACTAGTACACCAGGTTGGGAACCACTGTACTACATGATAGTAGCTAAGAAAGTGTGGCAATTGCAAACCACCATCTGCACAGCTACGGATCAGAACTGACCGAGAAAGTCGATGTCCTTTACGTCCCCAGATAAAATGAGCAGTTAGTGTTTTCAGCTCCCTGAAAAAGGAAAGTGGGATCGGTATAGGCAGCATTTGGAGTAAGTAAAGGACTTTGGGTAGGACTGTCATTTTAACTGTGTTAATCCTGACCAGCTAAATAAGCATGAGTGTGGACCACTTATTAAAATCAGTTTTTATTTTATGCAAAAGAGGGAGGAGGTTGAGTAGATAGAGGTTTGAGTTATCCCGTTAGAAGGACCCCCAGGTATTTGACGTTGGATTTATGCCACTGAAAAAGGAATGCACCTTGAAGGCCTGTCAACATTGGTGAGGCACCATTCACTTGTACCTTTGCTGATGGAGAATGATATAATGCTAAATATGGTGAAGGCAAATAGGACCCAGACCCATGTGTCTAAGAAGGTCTACCTTAAATTGCCCGTCCACTCTATCAAAGGCCTTCTCCCCATCGGTGGACAATAGAACCCGGGGGGGGGGGTTACCTGATCAAGCAATGTGGATGAGGTCAATGAGCTTAGACTTGTTGTCCTTTGCCTTGCGGCCTTTCCTTTGTATTCTACCCTTTCCTAAAACTGTCCTGGTCTATTATTCTTGGCGCATAATAAGGTGAGGAGACAAAGTGAGCAAAGTTCTAGTAATGGAAACAGAAAGATGGCTGAATCCATCCTCCTGAACTGAATAAAACGTCTTTACTACTATATTTTTAATACATGAAAATCTAGACTGTTTTGTGGGAATAAACAATATTTTTATATATTTTTATAAAACCTGATGCCTGTGTTGTAGATCTATATATATATGTGTGTATCATTTATAACTCATGATGAGCGACTCATCAGCTGATGTACAGAGGGTTTATCTCAGTACTTTTGTCCCCAACAGGTCCGCACGCCTCCTCACATTATCCTGAGATGACGTATCAGTGCTTGGAGTGTCAGCAATGTTTCTCTGATCATTCAGCCCTCGTCACCCATCAGCAAACACATAGCGCTAGTAATCTGTATAGGTGCCCGGTCTGTGGGGTGCGTTTCGGCTCCACATTGGCTCTTTCCATCCACCAGCGATGTCACACTGAGGACAATCTGTTTCACTGCTCGTACTGTGGGAAATCCTTTCATCTGAAGTCACGTCTCCTGGCACATAAGAGGACTCACACCGGTGAGAAGCCATTTTCATGCCTGGATTGCGGGAAATGCTTTTCTAGAAGTTTTACTCTTGCCAGACACCGGCGGATTCACTCTGGAGAGAAACCTTTTAGTTGCTCAGAATGCGGGAAGTGTTTCACACAGAGATCCAGCCTTGTGAGACATCGGCGCATCCACACCGGGGAGAGGCCGTATGTGTGTTCCCAATGCGGCCGTGGCTTTTCTAGCAGCTCTGATCTTTTGCTACATAAGAGGGTTCACACCAGGCAATAAACTGTCAGTCACATACATAAGTCTTGACTTTTTTCCTGCTGAATACAAGATGGCAATATATGTTCTGTTGGATGTTGACTTATTCATGATTTTATTGTATTTCTGTTATTTTTACACATTATTGTATGGGTCTTTGTTGTTTACTGAGATCTACCAATTAACATACTTAATAAAAAAGTGGTGGGACATCCAAGAAGAGATAGCATAGATCCAGTTGGAGATACAAGTGAAACATTTGGACTTACAAGTGAAGAGAGGGAAAGGTCAGGGGAGGTAGATTTTCATGTCAACAGTATAAAGATGATATTGGAAGCCAAAAGAGGTAATTTGTGCACCTAAAGAGGACATATAGGGAGAGAGAAAAAGAGGGGACCAAGAACAGACCCTTGGAGGACACCTACAGTTAGTGAAAGTGGGGATGTGAGGTCATGAGAGGTGACATAGAAGGATCGGTCAGAGAAGTAGATGGGCAGTGGTATCAAGCTGACCAAGGGAGTGAAGGATTTGCAGAAGAAGAGGGTGGTCCACAGTGTTAAAAGCATCAGAGAGGTCAAGGAGAAAAAGCGGAGAGTAGTGGGTCTTGGATTTAGCAGCAAGAAGGTCATTGCAGACTTTTGTTAAAACAGTTTTAGTGAAGTGGAGAAGATGGAAGCCAGGCTGGAATGGATCAGGCAGTGAGAGGGAAGAAAGAAAGGCAGTAAGGTGGTTTTAGACATTACTCAAAAGGGAGGGGGGGGGATAAGATGGTAGTTGGATAGAGTTTCGATCAAGGGTAGGTTTTCTTTTAAGAATAGGGGAGAAGAGCATGATTGAAGGCAGGGAGGTCATTGCCTGATGAGAGGGAGAGGCTAAGGAGGTGGGCAAGATGGAAACAGGCAGAAGAAGAGAGCGATGTGAGGAGATTGGAGGAGATCGAATCAGGTGGGGATGGGGATGGATAAGGGCCATGACTTCCTCACCAGATAGAAGAGAGAATGATGTCAGAGTTGGTAAGAGGGATATGGAGGGGTGGTAAAGGAAAATAAGTGGTTGGTTGTTGATGGTCTTTGATGTCATGATGTATGGAATCAGTTTTAGATGGTAAGAAAGTGGCAAAGTAAACAACATTGAAGACTGGCAGTAGATGATCTTGAAGTACAACTGTTTATGTAGGTTTGAAAGGAAGAGTATGAATTCCTCTACTGTTGTCTGACTGTACATGAGCTTTTGCAATTGACTGTTTCACTTGGTGTGCCATGGTTGAGGTGTTGGTCTGCAAAGATTAAATAGGGGTCGCGGAGTGACAAGTCAAGACCTGAAGTAAGAGAGGAATTGTATAGGGCAGTGGCTTGTTCAGGGCATCAGAGAGAAAGAATAAGGTAGAGAAGAGAGTCGGACAGGAAGGACAAGGAAGTTGTGTCGATAGGCACAATGTCATGCTTAATGATGGTAGCCTTAGACGGTAGATATGGAGAAGCAGGAAGAGATACGTTAAAATAGAGCAGGTCATGGTTGGAGAAATCAGAAATATCACCACGATAGGTGAAAACCAGATCAAGTGAGCTCCCATTCACATAGGAGGGTGAGGATGACCAATGGGAGGTCCATATAAGCATTTACAGTGTTAATGATTGTGATGGTACATTGCTGCTGTTTTTATTATGTGTTAGATTTGTTTTTTTCTTGTGTTACATTGGTTTGCATGCACCTAGAAACCTCTTTCAGCTCACTGGGAACCAGTGACGACTCCATGGCATTGCTTCAGCCCACCGACAGCAGCTTCCACTTTGTGCGGTGATGACCAGTAGGTGTCAGTGTTGCTACTACTGTCCCTGTAGGGAAGAGTACACTTGGTTAAAGCAGAATAACTGAAATACTATTTATGTCACCTGTGCTTAAGCATGGCTAGCCATAAAAAATGTTAGTGTGCCTTAAGATACTTGGTTGGAACCTCTGATGTAGAGTGAAACAGGTGGATTTAGCAAGTAGCAGGTTGTTAAAGTCACCAATGATCACCAGCTATGACATCCTGCTCCTTGAGAACTGTACCCATTATCATTGACCACGGTCCATAATAGTAACATGCTAAAGAGGATGAACATAACTGTACTGTTTTATTTCCTTGCATTAAACTTGTTATATTGATGACTTGAGTTGTACTGCATCACTATAGGAGCAATGATGACTGTGTAAGGTCAGGAACAATGCTGTTATATAATTAAGGCTGTGCTGTATTTCTAGGGAGGCGGAGTTTGATCAGAGCAGTGACTGGGAGGAGTCCAGTGCACCTCATGGGCGTGTCTCGTGGGTGGGTTGTTAAAGTGGTTGCAAACACAGAGACATTGGAAGACGTATGAGATTAAAAAAACTGCACCTGCCATAGGATTCCACCGATGGTGGTGTGTACAGAGGTTACAGTGTCCACACAAGATCAAAGTGTGTATCTCAGTCCTGGCACACTGATATTAACCCATTTGCTGCGGAGTAAGAGTGGCGCTCACTCTGTGCACAGAAAAAAATAAAAAAGTCTCCTATGGCCATTGAGTCACATTAGTGTTGTTGAAAGGCTGGCTTTTTGGTTGTGCGGTGGCCACACTGTCCGGAATAGTACAGTATATCCCAGTACAGTGATGTCATACTGCTGACATCACTGTGACTCACAGCCCCAACACTATTATATCTTATGGTGCTGGTCTGATAATCACTGCACAATGAACTACACCCACTTTCCACCATTCCCCATGGTCCTAGGGACTGTCACTGAAGATTCAGGCTTAAACATATTTAGGGAGTGTCTGCAAACATGAAGAATTCTAGTGCAATAAAATCACATCCTCTTTTCTTTAAAGATAAGCCCTATATCCTCAGTGTAACAATTCAACAATGTAATATTAAGAACATCATCCAACATGTTTCAATGAGTCTCTCAGGTCTGCGTTTTTTTCTTCTGGGTTCTTCATACACAGTGTGTGTTTCGTCGACCATGTTGGACCTTTTCTAGAATCGTGGTTTGTTCACCATTATCAAGCCTATCATATATGTCAGATGAAGGGTATTCTTCAGTCATGTTTAGGAGATCTTAAATCCACACATTTTTGTCTTTCTTCTGCTCCATGCTCTGTACGTAAAAGATAAGATCTTTGTGCTACTTATGCTTGGACTATACCTTTCTGCCTCCAAATTCCTTTCTCGTGATCTCTGAGATGGACTTGGTCACCCGATCTTAGGTCAAGTAACCTGATTGCTCGCCTATCATGGAACAGTTTCTGTCTCACCTGTTGACGTTCCGTAATCAGTCTCACCAACATTGAGTCAACACGAGACTCTTTACAGTTTTCGCTGAACTTCCCACCAACCAATTGGACAAATTCCCAGTCATCGGCGAATTGTCTAGATTCAGCATTGGAAAACTGAGGACCATTGTCAGTGAACGCTTCCAAGTTCATAGGTGGTCGAAGCTTTATAAACGGCAATTCAACATAGTTGTTATGTACTTCCTTGTGACTGCCAAATACAATTTGTTGGCAGGACTACAAGGAAATTGTGAACTAGATTCCTCGGACGTCGAAAGAACATTTTTAACCAAAATCAGGACCATAGTGCTTCTCACCATTTCTTCAACAAACACAACAGCGATCCAAAAAAAAAATGTAACAATCAAAGGTCGAGAACACATCCCACAGACAATAAGGGGTGGTGATACATACAAGCGGTTATGTAGACAAGAAGGGGGGAATTTACAAAGATGAGAGTTCAATTTCAAATGGGATGTTGCTAGGGGCAACCAATCAGAATCTACTTATTTATTTAGCACCTTATAGAAGATAATAGATTGGTTGCCGATAGCAACATCCCATGTGAAATAGAACTCACCTCTCAATTCCCCCCCCCCCCTCCCCCCCCACCCCCAAGTCTTGGATGTATCAAATGAGGACTATACACCCTGAAGGGCTTAATGAAGCGGTGGAACTAAGTATGATAATATGGAATGACCACCGTCCAATTCAAGTCCACCTATATCAATGATGGCTAACCTTGACTCTCCAGCTGTTGTTGAACTACACATCCCAGCATGCCCTGCATCAGTTTTAGCATGGCCAAATAGTAAAACTGTAGCAGGGCATGCTGGGATGTATAGTCCAACAACAGCTGGAGTGTCAAGGTTAGTCATCACTTACCTGTATCATATAAAGAACTTGTTGCACTCCTTCTTTTTAAAAAAAAAACGTGATTTGTTCTTTCTATTATATGTTTAAACCCTTAACGATTGTCTGTCCTGCAATAGGAAATTGGTTTAATAAATAGTTATCGGTACTTATGTATTATCTGGGCTCCCATGTTAAATGCACCCCATTTTTTCATACCCCTACTATCCAACTACGCATGGAGTCGATTTTATATAGTGTGGCGAGCGCAGCGAGCCACCGCGCCCGAAGCGTGGCGAGCGGACGCGGTCTCATAAGAAAAACGGGAGCCCAGATATTACATAAGTACCATAAATTGGTTTATTATCGAATCTATTGTGACAGATTTGAAACGCCAGATGTGATCACTATACTCGTTATTTATATAGTACAGGTTGAGTATCCCGTATCTGTATATCCAAAAAAACTAAAATATTCTAAAATCCGTGTTTTTTTCAGAATATTTCTAGTTTGTTTCCCCCCCCCCCCCGCCCCTTTTTTCATACTTACCACGTCCCTCGGGATCCACGTCGGGCTTCAGGATCTTCTTCAGCGGCATCTCCGGTCCCAGGGGTGCATTGCATTGCACCCCTGGGACCGCAGAAGAGGACCCTGAAGGCCGCCGGGGGACCATCGGGACACCAACAGGGGACCCGGTAAGTATGTTAAAAAAATATATATTTGGGAGTCCCCCCCCCCCCCCGTCACTATCTCACCAGCCCCTCAGGCTGTAGAATAGATGCTCTGCACACGCGCACAGCGTCTATTCTGCAGCTATAAGTAATTTATACCAAACACAGCTCTGCTTGTTTTCTGTATCCATTGTATCAGGGGTGACTCCCCTGCTTCAACATTAGCAGCTTCGTATAGCACCTCCTATCAAAGTGCCAGCCTACCGGCCTATTGGCTACCCTTTTCTCCTGTACTCATAGGAACACCATGCCTTGAAAAAATTGACTTCATGCAATTGATTACGGCTTTACTAGTAGTTGTATGTAGTGTCGTCACAACAGGGAAGTTGGAGTTATTGAAAAGTGGTACAAAAGAAAAGAAGACTTTTATTTAGTGCCCCAAAAAATTAGTCTTCTTTTCTCTTGTACCACTTTTCAGTTTATCTCGAACTCGGGGGAGCGCCACCAAACTATTACTTGACTCGTATTTTGGGCTAACAATTTAATTCAGTTAGTTTAAGTCTACTCAGGCCACACACCACACTTGGGGCAAGCCTATCTTGAATTGGTCCATCTGTGGAGGCATAACCTTTTATCAGTCCCAACAATGTATGTTTTCCCATTATGATCAAACAAATCTGCTCCAACTTTATTGTATGGTCTCTCTGGCACTGCATGAGGACTCTGCGGCTTGGCTTTTTGCTTCGTCTATATGTAAGACATATGATACACTTGTCTGTGCTCTGTCTTGGTTCATTCTTGGCCAATACATACCTTCACGTGGTCTCCGCTTACATCTTTCTTCCCCTAAGTGGCCTTCATGGATCTTGCACAAGACTAGACTGTTATGTGGGAATAAACAATGTTTTAATATGATATTTTATAAAACCTGATGACTGCATTGTACATATATATGAGTATGTATATTATATCACACATGTTGACGCGACCCATTCGCTGATGTACAGAGGGTTTATCTCAGTACTTTTGTCCCCAACAGGTCCGCACGCCTCCTCACACTATCCTGAGATGCCGCATCAGTGCTCGGAGTGTCAGCAATGTTTCTCTAATCATTCAGCCCTAGCCACCCATCAGAAAACGCATAGCGCCAGTATTCTGTATAGGTGCTCAGTCTGCGGAGTGTGTCTCAGCTCTAGATTGGCTCTTAACGCCCACCGCCGATGTCACACTGAGGACAGATTGTATCAATGTTCCTATTGTGGGAAATCCTTTAATCTGAGGTCACGTCTCATGTTACATAGGAGGATTCACACCGGGGAGAAGCCATTTTCATGCCTGGATTGCGGGAAAAGCTTTGCCAGAAGTTTTACTCTTGCCAGACACCGGCGGATCCACTCTGGGGAGAAACCCTTCAGTTGTGCAGACTGTGGGAAGTGTTTCACGCAGAGATTCAGTCTTGTGAGGCACCGGCGCATCCACACCGGGGAGAGACCGTATGTGTGTTCCCAATGCGGCCACTGCTTTTCTGACAGCTCGGATCTTTTGCTACATAAGAGGGTTCACACTGGTGAATAATCTGCATGTCACATACATAAGTCTTGTTTATTAACTGCAAAGAGACTTCTTTTCCCACTGTATACAAGGCTTGGAGTAAAGAGAACAGCCTCTTCTTTCATATTATTGTTATTATCCTTTTTATATATGGCACCACAAGGGATCCGCAGCGTCCAATTACATAAACAAATAGGTAAAACTTGATGCCATCAGAGGGAGTATGGAATAGAAGATAGTTTAAATAAGAGCACACGAGGGGAGATAGCCCTACTCTTACATTCTAAAGGGGAGGGGCAGACAATCTGGGGTGACACAGATGGGGTAGACAGTGAGGGTGGAACAGGATTAGGATTAGAATTGGCTGGGATTAAAGAGTCATTATGAAGTTTTGTAGAGAGGTTTAAAAGTCTGATGGGGTGAGGTAGAGAGTTCCAGAGAAAGGCATCAGCACATACAAAATCTGGTAGGCAGGAGTGGGAGGAAGTAACCAGGAGGCAGCAGAGACAGCCTGTATTAGCATAATGAAGAGGACAGGTGGAGATCAGGTCAGAGATGTAAATAGGAGAAGAGTGGATAAGAGCTTTGTGAGGAGCTTGAATTGGATTCTGAAGTGGAGGAGAGCCAGTGTAGCACTTGTAAGACAGGAAAGGCAGACGCAGTATATTTGTAGGCGAAGATGAGCCATGCAGCAGCATTGTAGAGATAGATTGTAGAGGAGAGAGGCATGCCAGATACTAGGCGATTACAGTAGTCAAGTCTGGAGAGGACCAGAGGGTGGATAAGGGTATTGGTAGCCTCCTGGGTGAGAAAAGGTCTGATACTGGAAAAAGTTTGAGATGCAAATGGAAGGTGCTAAATGTGTGATTTAAAGGAGAGGTATGAGTCAAGGGTTACTAAAATACGGTGCGCTTGGGGGCTAGAGTAGATAGTTGTGCAATCAATAGATCACCACATTTTTTTGGAAGTTAGATATGGGGGAGAGTTGGAAGATGATCAGCTCAGTTTTAGATTTGAGCTTAAGAAAGCGAGGGGACATCCAAGAAGATATAGTAGAGAAACAGTTGGAGACAGAAGTGGAACAGTTGGAGACAGAAGTGGAACAGTTGGAGACACAAGTGGAACAGTTTGAGACAGAAGTGGAACAGTTGGAGAGACAAGTTAAACAATGGACGAGATAAGTGAAACTGTTGGAGAGACAAGTGAAACTGTTGGAGAGACAAGTGAAACTGTTGGAGAGACAAGTGAAACTGTTGGAGAGACAAGTGAAACTGTTGGAGAGACAAGTGAAACAGTTGGAGAGACAAGTGAAACAGTTGGAGAGACAAGTGAAACAGTTGGAGAGACAAGTGAAACAGTTTTTAGATTCAAGTGAAACAGTTGGAGAGACAAGTGGAACTGTTGAAGAGACAAGTGGAACTGTTGGAGAAACAAGTGAAGAGAGTGAAAGGTCAGGGTAGGAAAGGTAGATTTTAGTGTCAACAGCATAGAGGCAAACAGCGAAAGAACTACCAAGCTCACTTAAAGAGAATGTATAGAGAGAGAGGAGGGGACCAAGAAAAGAACCATGGGGGACACCAACAGGGGTTGGGGGGGGGGATGCTGGTCAAGAGAGGAGAAAGAGTAGGAATGGTTTGAAAGATAGAAGGATAGACAGAGGATATCACTATCACACACAGGGTTAAACAGTTCTCGGTGAAGTGACAAAGTCCAGAGCAGAAGTAAGGTTTGCTTTGGATATGGAAGTGGCTTGTTCAGGGTATGATAGAAAATAGTGGAGAGAAGTGAGAAGTGAGGGAGGACAAAGAACTGGTGTTGATAGCCTCAATGTCATATTTAATGTCGGTAGCCTTAGGAGGTAGAGAAGGAGAACCAGAGAGAGATATGTGAGGAGTTGGAGAAATAAAAAATATCACAACTGTGGGGGAAGATCAGATCAGTTTAGCTCCTATTCACATAGGAGGGTGAGGATGACCACTGGGAGGTTTATATAAGCATTTACAGTGTTCATGATTGTGATAGTACATTGCTGATGTCTTTATTATGTTTTACTTTTGTTTTTTTCTTTTGTTAATGTACATTGGTTCACATGACCTAGAAACCTCTTTCATCTCACTGGGAACCAGTGACATCTCCATGACAATGCTTCAGCCCACAGACGGCAACCTCTACTTTGTGCGGTGATGACCAGTAGATGTCAGTGTTCCTAGTACTGTCCCTGTATTGAAGTGTTTCCCAACCCTGGTCCTCAATGCACAATATAACTGTCCATGTTTTTGTTATATCCATGCTTGAGTACAGTGGGTTAAAGCAGAATAACAGAAGAACTATTTAATTCACCTTTGCTTAAGCATGGGGATCCTTAAAATGTGGAGTAGTAGTGTGGCTTGAGATACTTATGGAACAGTGTGTGGTGCGCTATCAACAGCTGCCGGCACTTGGGTTGTCGGACCCAAAATAGTATGCAAGGAAAAAAGAGGGTTTGTGCCGGCGCTGGCTGTTTTAGGAATAATGCAATACACGGTTCTCAGAATAATATAACAATTTATTACTAACAATAAAATAACAATATAAAATGTATAAAAAAGGTGAATCTCTTTGGCAATGATAAAGTTGAAGCTAGTTATCACGGGGATAATCAATATTGGAGCTGGAATAGCTTAAAGTTCACTGTGTGAATATAAGAGTTTGAGCTGTATATTACCATCCCATTTGGCCTGGTTTGGATGGCCCGATGCTGTGACGAAATGTCCAAAACAGATGTCCTATAATTTCAAGGACTCAGGATTCCCACTTATGTCCTCTTGTATGCGTCTGGATCATTTAGGGATCATGCAGTTATCCCACAGTTGAAGTAGTCCAGGAAAAAACGAGGGTCTTTGGGGAGAGATGGACAGGTCACTTGGCAGAAAGGATGATGGTGTAAGAACAGCGATATTCACAGGTGCTAATTCACAGGTGCTCAACGCGTTTCCCCGGGTATCACCGGCTTCTTCAGGAGCAAGTATGTTTGTGCTAGGTTCAGGGCATGGTTTTATACCTGATGCCTAATCAATTACGAGATTCACCTGCGTGCATAATTACAGACTAAAAACATTTCTATCATGAGAACCGTGTTTTTCAGTATTAGATATAATAATCGCATTTATATTGGAGGCAGTCATATAACTAAAAGTATATTTTGTATATCAGAAAACGTTTTTTACCATAGAAAAAGGGAATCAAGGAGGTCCCTTTGTTAGGTCACATGACCCGCAGTAATTAGTTACGTTTTTAAATAGAGAGTTATAGTAAGAGTGTTTACTCACAACAACGCATTTGTTGTGCCCGGAACTCCGTGTGTGGGGCACCGACAACGTAGCTGATACCGGCAATCGGCTCGTGACGGTGATACGCCGCGCTGCTCTCTGTGGCACAACCAGGGCAGCATCTCCCTATGTGTGTGAGTAAACACTCTTACTATAACTCTCTATTTAAAAACGTAACTAATTACTGCGGGTCATGTGACCTAACAAAGGGACCTCCTTGATTCCCTTTTTCTATGGTAAAAAACGTTTTCTGATATACAAAATATACTTTTAGTTATATGACTGCCTCCAATATAAATGCGATTATTATATCTAATACTGAAAAACACGGTTCTCATGATAGAAATGTTTTTAGTCTGTAATTATGCACGCAGGTGAATCTCGTAATTGATTAGGCATCAGGTATAAAACCATGCCCTGAACCTAGCACAAACATACTTGCTCCTGAAGAAGCCGGTGATACCCGGGGAAACGCGTTGAGCACCTGTGAATTAGCACCTGTGAATATCGCTGTTCTTACACCATCATCCTTTCTGCCAAGTGACCTGTCCATCTCTCCCCAAAGACCCTCGTTTTTTCCTGGACTACTTCAACTGTGGGATAACTGCATGATCCCTAAATGATCCAGACGCATACAAGAGGACATAAGTGGGAATCCTGAGTCCTTGAAATTATAGGACATCTGTTTTGGACATTTCGTCACAGCATCGGGCCATCCAAACCAGGCCAAATGGGATGGTAATATACAGCTCAAACTCTTATATTCACACAGTGAACTTTAAGCTATTCCAGCTCCAATATTGATTATCCCCGTGATAACTAGCTTCAACTTTATCATTGCCAAAGAGATTCACCTTTTTTATACATTTTATATTGTTATTTTATTGTTAGTAATAAATTGTTATATTATTCTGAGAACCGTGTATTGCATTATTCCTAAAACAGCCAGCGCCGGCACAAACCCTCTTTTTTCCTGGCTTGAGATACTTGTTTGGAAACTGGTGTAGAGGGTAGCAGGCGGATTTTCTAAAGAGCAGGTTGTTAAGGTCACCAATGATCAACAACTATGACACCCTGCTCCTTATAAAATCTACCCATAACCACTGACCACACACCATCATAGAAACATGCTAAAGAGGATAAACATAACTGTACTCCCTTGTATTAAACATGTTATTTTGATGACTTGTGTTGTACTGCATCACTATAGGAGCACTGACAGCTGAGTAAGGTAAGCAACAATGCCGTAATATAATTAAGGCTGTGCTGTATTTCTAGGGAGGTGGAGTATGATCAGAGCGGTGACTGGGAGGAGCCCGGTGCGCCTCATGGGATGCCCCATAGGATTCCACCAATGGTGGCATGTAACGATGTTAGAGTGTCTATACAGGCTCAAAGTGGGCATCTCAGTCTGACACACTGATATTATCCCCTTTGCTGAAGAGTAGAAGTGGAGCCCATTCCGTGCATAAAAAAATCAAAAAGTCTCCTATGGCCATTGAGTCACATTGGCGCTGTTGGAAGGCGCTCTCTTGGTTTTGCAGTGGCCACACCTTCTGAAATAGTATATTCCAGCACAGTGATGTCATACTGCTGACATCACTGTAGCTCACAGCCCCAACGCTATTACATCTTACAGTGATAGGGCTGAGAATCAGACAGATAGGACTGTGTGACAGATACCCACTACTTACCTTTATAGGTGGTGCTTTGTCAGACATATTCATTTAACTATGTAATGTAACAGTAAGGAGGAGATACATCTGACTAGGGATGGCCATCGTTGCCTTTACCATCAATGGCAAAAGTGCAACTGGCCATCGATATTGTATAACTATTCAATGGATGACCATCAATGTTTTTGTATATCGATGATCATCCATTTTCTGTGATTGAATGGCCTGTGGACCAATCATGATGTGGGGGCGGGGCTTTAGGGTGTCGGGGGCGGAGCTATGCTCAGTGTCCCGCCACTTTAGGGAAAAAGCAAAAACGAAACTATTCGTTTAAGCTTTACATCGATGGTGGGAAACCATCTGGTTCTCCCCCATCGATGGCAAAACTATTCGACATCGGCCATAAACTATCAATGATTTCTCATCATCGATGGTCGATGGCCATCCCTACATCTGACATAATTTTGCTGCCCACCTTCCTAAATTTGCCCCATTCCCTTCTTCCTGGTATTTTTCCTTTATTGCCAGTGAGGGGAGGAGACAGACTCGGCAACAATGCAGGTAGTTATACACAGAATACAATATGTGTCACACAACGGCAAAACCACACCCACAGCTATTGGTGCACAAAAGCCTTGGTGTACTTACATGAATAACAACACTTAATTCAACATGTCCACAATCTGATGAGAATTCGATCCATCCTAGAGGGTTATAGAAACCTAGCTGAGACTTGTCTATAACAATCAGCTGGTGGTAACTTCAAATGCAAGTTACCACCAGACTATGAAGCGTATCTGGACAATGGATGGTCCTTGAAACCAGTCAGCATGTGTTCACATGACCTAGAAACAGATCAGGGGTAACTCCTTTCTAAAACTCAAAAAGAGCACATAGTGCAATACTATCTGGAGTAGCAAACGATATTTAATACATAAAAGCATTCACATTATAGAATATAAAAAACGCTTATATCACCCTAATGTGTGTACTCTCGCTCGGAGGGGAACATCCACCACTGATATTCTTTGCTCACAGTGATTAGGGTCCCGGTAATGTACCACCAGCAAACTCAGAGCCTATAACATGTGTCCCCAGGTAGATTTATGGGATTGTGGAAGCTCCTAGTGATTACAAAAATATAAATGTTATGTAAAAGATTAGATAACATATGGGCCCTTATTCTGATCGGTGCGGATATTCCCGCTTGCGTACGGGCCGCCGATGTTTATCGTCTGCGCATGTGGATTCTTCATACGCCGCACAGGGGGCGTAGAGGGGCGTGAGGGGCTACTTATCCTCATTACCCTATGCATACGCCCCGCGTTTCATGGGCGTTCCCATGCAAACGCGGGGCGTATGCATGGTAATGAGGCCGTGACGCGTGGGTACGGGGCGGGCATCTGACATCGCCGGATGTCAGCTGCCCGCCCCCATACAAGATACAAGACAAGTGTCCGTGTGGTCTTGTGTTGCGGGACCTGGTGGAGCGTGCGGCCCTGCATTCGATGTTCGGCGACCATCGAATGCAGGGGCTGCTCCCACCATGGAGTAGGCGTATCCCCGTCCACATTCATGCGGACCGCCACATATCCGCATACGGACGGAGGTGGCGATCCGTATGGAAGGCGGGGATTCGCAAAGACGGACATCACCGCATATTTCTGATCGGGCCGCACCGATCAGAATAAGGGCCATGGTGAGGTTTCTATCTATCTATCTATCTATCTAGATTTAGATTAGTATGCCGTTAAAACCTATTTTCAGTTAACCTTTTGCTATATGTACAGAAAAAAAGCCGGTACTTGTGTATTATCAAGGCGCCCACGATAGTGATCGCGCAATGTTTTGATCGCATCGCATGCCATGCACCCGATGGTATGCGATGCGATTTTTGCCCCTTATACGATTAAAAATTGTATAAGCACCCTAAAGGGTGCTTTTAAGCACCCAAATGGGTGCTTATAATGTTAAGTGCACCCCCACGCCACCACCCCACTATAAACGTGAACCCGAAGCGTGGCGAGCGCGGCGAGCCCGCAAGGGGCGGCGGTACGTGTTCTCCGACCTTTTCATACCCCCACTATCCACGTCGGCGTGGAGTTGATTTATAAAGCGTGGCGAGCGCAGCGGATACCTTCACAGGTATACGCGTCCCCTCGCGGGCTTCACAGGTATCCGCATCCCCTCACTGCGATCGCCACACTTTACAAAATCTCCAAAAACTCCACGCCGACGTGGATAGTGGGGGTATGAAAAGGTCGGAGGACACATACCGCCGCCCCTCGCGGGCTCGCTGCGCTCGCCGCACTTCGGGTTCACGTTTATAGTGGGGGGGGGGGGTGCATTTAACATTTTAAGCACCCATTAGGGTGCTTATACAAGTTTAAATCGCATCCTATCGAATTGTATGCCATATCCAATGTCATACAATTTAAAAATTGTATGACATTGGTTAACATTGCGCGATATCGCATCGCATCGCATACCATCACATGCCAAATTGCATGCGATGCGATGGGCGCCATGATACTACACGTACCAAAAAGCCTTTATTTGAGAGAAGATCCCTCTAGCTTCAGTCGCAGTAAATGTGAAATAAAGATTACAACTAGAACTACAGTACTTTGCCTTGTTAAAGATGACAAACTGTGTGTGTGTGTGTGTGTGTGTGTGTGTGTGTGTATATATATATATATATATATATATATATATATATATGTATAAAGATTGCCGACATTGAGACACTGAAATGATTGTTTATTTGGTGATATGCAAATAAAGAAATAAGTGTGCACTGTGAGAGGTGACCAGAACAGCTGTTATCATTAATTAGAGACTTAACCAATAGTTACTATCTTATAAGTATAAAAAGGTCCAAGTAGAGGAGATCATTACTCTTTGATAACGCTCCATGAGGGAGCAAAACGCATCAGGGGTTATTAGCAGTGGACCTTGTTATTGGACTTACGCCCTTGGACACTCTCCAGAGACCTAAAGAGTGAACGGACATACTGTCAACACCCATGGCATACAGGAGGATCAGACGTTAGTCGCTGCATACATACAGCAACAGCTGGCGGTACAAGCACTGCATGTGAGAAGCCCGCTAAAGGTAACATCCCCCAGCTGCCCACACACTCCTGAGATACAGTATTAAGGAGAGGGGGCACCTGTGATATAGCGCTACTGTTTGTAAGACTCCGCTCACATTGGGGGCGATTCAGACCCATCCGATTATAGAAAGAACATGCACGCGCAGGATACGATGTGCGAATGTATGAGTCGTCCGCCCGCAGGCATTTGGAGGCATGCTGCCATCGTTTTCTGTGCAATCCTTCTCTTCACGGCCTTCGCAGCTCCGAGTCAGTTCTGGCTCACAGCTCTGCCAGCAGGGGTAAAATCATTGGATGGTGACTGATTTCCCCCCTGTGTGCACGGCTGCGTACACATTCACAGCCGTGCACAGGTGCCGGGAGGGGGAGGTGCGTTGGGCAGGGCGGCGCCTGTGGCTTCCTGCTCTCTGGGCTCCAAACAATCAGACCCATGGTCCCACAGAGACCGGAGATTTACTATTAAAGGGGAACTGTCCTCTGATGGTATTAATATCATACCATGCATCGATGGCTGATTTATTTATTTTTTATTCTCTTTTAAAATCCATCTCTAGGATATTTTTACCATCTGTTGTGATTTTTATATGTATGTACACTATAAATTGATACTTCCATTTGCGGGAAATAAATATTTGATATGTTATCACTTGTGTTTGATCCATCCATGTCAGCCCTGTTGAGATTCATTATATTCAATATTTTTTTAGTTGTTCGAATGTATATTATATGCCACCAGGTTAATTGGTAGCTGGTTAATCCGCTAGCCTCCAGACTTTCAAGCATTCCCTGAAAACTCACCTCTTCAGGCAAGCCTATCATATTTATATACCGCACGCATAACCCTCTGAGGCACTTATGTATTATATAGCTTCCCTTCTGGACCTGTAACTTGGTGGGACTGCTATGCTATTACTGATGCCTGTCCTTGTGTTTCCCTCCTATGTCCCTATAGATTGTAAGCTTGCAGCAGGGCCCTCCTACCTCCAAGTCTGTCTGTTGTTACCCAGTTTGTTTTATCACTGTCTACTATTGTAAAGCGCAACGGAATCTGCTGCGCTATATAAGACACTGTAACGGAATCTGCAGCGCACAAAAAGACACTGTAACGGAATCTGCCGCGCTATATAAGACACTGTAACGGAATCTGCTGCGCTATATAAGACACTGTAACGGAATCTGCTGCACTATATAAGAAACTGTAACGGAATCTGCTGCGCTATATAAGACACTGTAACTGAATCTGCTGCGCTATATAAGACGCTGTAACGGAATCTGCTGCACTATATAAGAACCTGTACCGGAATCTGCTGCTATATAAGACACTGTAATGGAATCTGCTGCGCTATATAAGACACTGTAGCGGAATCTGCTGCGCTATAGAAGACACTGTAACGGAATCTGCTGCGCTATATAAGACAATGTAACGGAATCTGCTGCGCTATATAAGACACTGTAACGGAATCTGCTGCGCTATATAAGACTGTAACGGAGTCTGCTGCGCTATATAAGACGCTGTAACGGAATCTGCTGCGCTATATAAGATACTGTAACAGAATCTGCTGCGCTATATAAGACACTGTAACGGAATCTGCTGCGCTATATAAGACACTGTAACGGAATCTGCATCGCTATATAAGACACTGTAACGGAATCTGCTGCGCTATATAAGACAATGTAACGGAATCTGCTGCGCTATATAAGACACTGTAACGGAATCTGCTGCGCTATATAAGACACTGTAACGGAATCTGCTGCGCTATATAAGAAACTGTAAATAAATAAATAAATAGCTGTAGCTTAATTATATACCAAAGAAATAAACTGTGTCAACACCATCGCATCTATACCTACATACAGTACCTATGTAGACATATATACTGTACCTACACACCTATATACCCCCACACACACACATACTTATACACAAACACACATACATACATACATATATATATACCCACACACACTTATATATACACACCTATACATACATAACTCTTGAGGAAGTCCAGTACCTATGGATAAAACGCGTTGACTGATCCCAGAAAGGACTCTATCCGTACCGATTTGATGTCCAGTTTGAGCACATCCAGATAAGCTGTTTTCTTTCAACTTCAATGTACAAATTTTTCTTATTGTATTAAGGTATGATTACTATATTACAATATTGTTCTCCATTAAACATTTCCTTATGTGGGCATATGTATGAACTGATACGAGAAGATTCTGAAGCTGATTGTCACAGAGAGAGAGAGAGACGCTGTTTATACACAGAACATTACAACACTTTTCATGCGCAACTACGGTAAGAGAGGTGTGGATACCACTCATATTTGCAGACGACACAAAAGTGAGTAAGGAAATTAACTCAGGAGAGGATGTGGAAACACTACAAAGTGACTTATATAAACTGGAAAGGTGGACGGAAAGGTGGAAAATGCAGTTTAACGTTGATAAATGTAAAGTAATTCATTATGGGAACAAAAATGAACAAGCTACTTTATAGGCTAAATGGAGTTATTATAGGAAATTCTGCTGTAGAGAAGGACTTGGGGGACATCATAGATGAAAAATTGGGTAATAGTGCAAACCGCTCAAGTGCAGCAGCAAAAGCCAACCGGACACTGGCATGCATTAAAAAAAGGTATGTATTCAAGGGATGCCAATGTGATAGTGCCTCTTTACAAGGCATTGGTGTGACCACACTTGCAATACTGTGTTCAGTTCTGGGCACCGCACCTTAAAAAGGACATAAATGAATTGGAACAGGTAAGCTAGTCCAAGGTCTTGAATCACTAGAATACAAAGATAGGCTAACCAGGCTGAATATGTTCTCACTGGAGAAACGGAGGTTGAGAGGTGACATGATCAGTATGTTCAAATACAGGACTGGGAATCATATGGAACTGGGAGATGATTGGTCACTAACAAGCCCATACTTAGGACACGCGGCCAATGTTCCCTCTAATTTTACGAAGGCTGTGTGCGGCAAAAGATTTTGGCTGTGCAACTTTGGAAGGAAATTTACATTTTTGTGCGTCACTTATATATAACTGGAAAATAATGTTCAGCATTTGTGTTAACTTTACTTCAAAATGATTCTAAACTGTTAAACATTCAAAGCACAGCACACAATGTAGTTAATGGGTGAAACACACATTAATTGAGTCCACAACTGCAAAAAGGGACCACTGCTGCTTTGTGCGCTCTGTTGTAATGTCTGTGCGCACGCTCGTCGAGTTGTGTGCGCGCGCACGCGCGCACAGCTTAGAGGGAACACTGCACGCGGCATGTACTGAGGCTCGAAGAAAAGAAATTCTGTACTGAATTAAGAGGAGGATTCTTCACCATTAGAGCAGTAACATTCTGGAACTCATTGCCGGTGGGGTGATTGCAGCAACTTCTGTTACTGAATTTAAATCAAAATCTGGATGCATTTTTGGCCACTAAGGGAACCCTATAGATATGACTTGCTCAAGTGAGTTAGGTTGAACTCAATGTACTAATGTCTTTTTTCAGCCTTAATTACTATGTTAAAGTGTACTACCTCAACCATTAGGGCAGTGGTTCCCAAACTGTTTGTCATGGCACCCTGGGTGCCTCGGGACCCTTGCAGGGGTACCTCATGATGGTGTGCCAGGACCGTTCAAATTAATAATTGTCATAGGCAAAACCAGTGCTTGTGGCTGCCAATCAGAAATTATGTGAACAACCAGAAGTTAAACATGTCCCTCACTACATAAATAAACCTAAAGTTCTCATACAAACACAATATTTCAAAATTTCGAAATAAGCTTTTGGCCTAGGGGTGCCATGAATAAAAAACTGATACTATAGGGTTCCGTAATTCTAAAAAGTTTGGGAACCCCCTGCATTAGGGTGTTATTCCAGCCCAAGGTGGTGGGCCATTATTATATAATAGACTACACTAGTAGGTGCTGTTCTCACCCCTTTTTTGCAGATACATATATACCTACTAGCTAAGCCCGCTCGGAGCAAGAGTCTAAAGCTAGTCTGCTACCAAGTGATTGCGTCTCTGTTTCTCTATGTGTGAAAGAGATGTAGTTTCACTCGCTGGCAGTGTTTCGGTTACACACAAACACTAGACAGTGGAGGGTCTGTGGGAAGATTCTGTAGGCTTAAAATGTCACCGTCACAAGGCGAAGGCAGGAGTGCGTCTCAGTGCTGCTCCTCAGCTATAGAGTGTTTGTCAGCCACTGCATTGGATAACAGTATCCAATGGTGGTATTACACAGGTCGCAACACAGGAAAGCTTGCAAAAGCAGCACCCAAACTACCATGCCAAGTGCCCAAATGCTGCCCATCCTCGTTGCAGATGCTCCAAATGACTCAAGTAATAAGGAAAGCTCCACCATCAATGATACCTTATCCCCGACCATTGCAGAGACGAACAACGATGACCACGAATACCGACCTCGTCATTATGCACAAATAGAAAGTGCAACAATTTTAAAACACACACAACACTCAACCTTTATTTAAAAAAAAAAGCATAGAAAAACTTAGGGTCTCCTGCAGAATGCAGGAGGGTAGGCAACTATGGTTTAGCTGCTACTAGAGGGTGAAGAGTGACGTGGGAATCCTGCTGCCAGTAGTCGCCGAGCACAGGTTGCTTTGGCGACGCCCCCTATGATGTGTGCCATCCAGCCACGCCTCTCACACACTTGTCACAAGGATGGGCTGGCTGGCTAGCTGCATGCTGTAAGCTGGACATTTCATAGCAGTAAGCACTAAATATATTGTTTATATATTATAATCTATTTATATATTATATGTAAATCTCTCTATTATATATCTATAGATATATCTATATCTATAGATATATCTATAGATATATCCAGGGCTATTTTTGTGCAGGCTCCAGCAGGAACTGAGGCCCTTATTCTAGTTCACTCTTTCAGACAAAATATTTCTTAGATGGACAAAACCATGTGCACTGCAGGTGAGGCAGGTGTTACTTGTGCAGACATAATTAGATTTGGGTGGGGTTTTACACCTGCCGTGCACATGGTTTTGTCCATCTAAGAAATATTTTGTCTGAAAGAGTGAACTAGAATAAGGGCCTCAGTTCCTGCTGGAGCCTGCACAAAAATAGCCCTGGATATATCTATATATCTATAGATATATAAATAACATATATATATATATATATAAATATATAGACACGCCCAATGGGTATTATTACAAGCCACGCCCACATATATGTATGTATGTATATATATATATATATGTATACATAGCTTCGCCGCACCGTACTGTCCCTCTTTCCCATTTTCAAATGTTGGGAGGTATGTATATTTCTTAATACATACCTCCCAACATGACCCTCTCCAGGAGGGACACATTGCTCTGCTCCTGGACTTCCCTCTTAATGTATGATTGCCATCACCTGTGCTGAATCACCATTCTCTAGCAATTGCCCTGTTCACCAAAGGTGATGGCAATAATAAATTAAGAGGGAAGTCCAGGAGCAGAGCAATGTGTCCCTCCTGGAGAGGGTCATGTTGGGAGGTATGTTAATATTAATAAAGTGTGTGACAAGATTAAAAATGACTGATTTACAATTAGCTCTCTGCAATGCTGCCCCAGTAATGTTAGTGAGTAGTTACAGTCACTCAGTCTGGTTATATTCCTGTTATCTGTGCTGATGTGGGCAGCGGAAAACATTCTACACACCAATCACTAGGGTCAGCTTGACAGCGGCGACCATTTTGTTGGATACATTTGCTATTAACAGCCGTTAGTTGTGGTCTTCAGAAAAATGGCTGCCGCCCCGTGTTTTTGAGGTCATATGTTGACAATATTTTTCTACACTTTCCGACTTCCGGGCACCAGCAGAAGGCGCACCACGTGACTAGTTGTGAAATGTGTATATTATTTACCGCCTCAGCGTGGATTGGGAACTGGGAAGGACTACAGCTCCCATCAGCCCTTGCGGCGCACTGGTGTACAGGGGGTTGCATAGTGATTGGCCATCTCATCAGCCGGGGACACTTGACTTCCTGCTGCAGCCGAGTGAGGTATGCGCTGCTGTTATTATTATTATTATTATTATCATGTAGGTGGCACACGTGTAATTTCAAGCCTTATACCCCTCATCCTGTACAGGTGCAGGAATTATACCCCTTCAGTCCGTGCAGTGTGGGCATTATACCCCTTAGCCTGTACAGGTGCAGGCATTATACTCCTAATCCTGTGCAGATGCCGGCATTATACCCCTTCAGTCCGTGCAGTGTGGGCATTATACCCCTCAGCCTGTGCAGGTGCAGGCATTATACCTCTTCAGTCCGTGCAGTGTGATTATACCCCTTCAGCCTGTGCAGGTTCTTGGCATTATACCCTTCAGTCCGTGCAGTGTGATTATACCCCCTCCAGCCTGCAGAGGTTCTAGCCGTTATACCCCTCAGCCTGTACAGGTGCAGGCATTATACTCCTAATCCTGTGCAGATGTGGGCATTATACCCCTTCAGTCCGTGCAGTGTGGGCATTATACCCCTCAGCCTGTTCAGGTGCAGGCATTATACTCCTAATCCTGTGCAGATGCAGGCATTATACCCCTTCAGTCCGTGCATTGTGGGCATTATACCCCTCAGCCTGTACAGGTGCAGGCATTATATCCCTTAGCAGGTGCGGGCATTATACCCCTCAGCCTGTGCTGGTGCGGGCATTATACCCCTCAGCCTGTGCAGGTGCGGCCATTCATACCTCCCAACATGACCCTCTCCAGGAGGGACACAATACTCTGTTCCTGGACTTCACTCTTACTGTATGATTGCCAGCACCTGTGGTGAACAGGTTAATGGATCAGAAAGGTGCTTCAACACAGGTGATGGCAATCATAAATTAAGAGGGAGGACCAGGAGAGCATTGTGTACCTACTGGAGGGAATCATGTTGGGAGGTATGGGTATTATACCCCTTCAGCCTGCACAGGTTCTGGCCATTATACCCCTCAGCCTGTGCAGGTGTGGGCATTATACCCCTCAGCCCATCATAGAGGTGGGCATTGTAACCCCTTCATCCTGCACAGGTTCTGGCCATCATACCCCTCAGCCAGTGCATACATTACAGTGTTCTCTATTATTTATAGGGGCCATTACATTGTGGCCTATTATATAGGGACTATTTATTTCCTTCACTCAGGAGACGTTACCTGAAGACCAACCATGGAGGTCCTGGTCCTGGAACATATCCGGCACTCGCTACTGACTGACAGGAACAAAGACCTGATCATAGACAAGCTGCTGAACCTCACCATGGAGATTATCTGTTTGCTGACCAAAGAGGTACTAGACTGTTCTATGTACTAGTGGATCTACAGGGACAAATACCATGGGTAGTAGCAGCTTCCATTACTGTGCACCTTCTGCCAATACTATGCAGGCGGCCATTTTGTGGTCTGAACAAAAAATTTTGATGGGTTCTTGTGTCGGGAAAGTTCCTGATAAATATATAATGAAGATCTGATGAAAAAAGAAGTACGATATTGAGGTTCAGTGTTCCCTCCGGGTGGTAATGCGAACACCGAGACAGTAAACTCATCCCAAACACAAAATGACTGGAGAGGTCAAAAGTCGGTTGATGATCCTGTCCAGGTTTCACAGGAAGCAATAGTGTCAGGCTGAGCAGAGTAACAAGCTGAGACCTGTAACACCTGCTCTGAGATGTGGCCAGCATAGAAGGCGTCTTGTACTGACATCAAATAGCTCAGGCAGGCCCTCTTTATACCCTGAGGTCAGCTGCCATTGGTTATCAGAGAAATTAGGCAGAATAGAGCTCAGGCTTGCCCGATAATTTGCCAATAACCAAGATGGCGGCAGCAGCCAGGAAACCAAACCACTCTGCTACCCCGATGTCACTGGCCTTCTGCCCGCCTCTGCTGTTCCTGCACCCAGAACAGAGAGGCTCCGCCAGGCACAGACTGGTGAGTAGCTGGCCCGCCGTGAGTGGCGGAGGATGCCCATGACAGCATTTTTTTGCATAGAGAGGGTGCAGAGCTGCTATCCAGCATAAATAAATCTGGGATTATTTGGCCATCTGCTCTGAATCCTGTCGCTGTTCTGGATATGAGGCCGCTCAGCGTGTACAGTGATTGTTACATGTTATACATGGTCTATATGTAGGACAGTGCTTTTACAGTATAGTAACATCTGTACGTGTTGCTTTATCGGGGCTTCCGCTGTTGTGTCTCATAGGATTTCATTATTGTAAGAAAGTCGGAAGACCAGGTGACAGACCTCAGCGGCCCCCCTGTGTCAGACAGAAGCAGCGGCAACCAGAGCCCAAACACAGAGGTTCTGCCTCATGTGGAGGAGGATAGGAACTATGATAGGAGTATCCTGGCACCTACTGAGGTATGTTAATAAGAAGGGCGTTTGATTAGTAACTGATTTATGTTGCGCTATATAGATATACTGATCCATCATATGACCCCTGGTAATTGGTCAAGGTGTACTCAGGAATTGATCATTGACCCATAGTGCCTTGCAATGGAATGTATTACGCGGTACTCCTAGGTGTGTGGGTAAGTCATGTAACCAGCTCTCCTATGCTGCAGGTGCCTGGGAAGTGTAAGGATATGGAGGTCTCGTTCTCTGTGACAGAGTGGGACTATTCAGCCGGACACACGGACAATGTAATGGACCCTCCGCAGCTGCCTGATTCAGTGGGTAAGAGGACGTCTGTTAGGGGGTGTGTCTCCTACACCATCCAGTCACTTCTCTCCGCCCCTCTCCCATGTGATTGGCTGTTACTGATCGCTGCAGTTTGGGCCTAATTGGCCTCCATCACTTTGCATGTGGGTCCGAAGCGACTGCCATTTCCAGCCGACATCTGACCCCCGTCTATCGGATGTTGGGGCTGGTGGAAGGTTGGATGGCACATTCTCCCCCAGTGTCACTGGTCATGATGACCCTCGGGAGGTGACATCCCACCCAGATACACGTAACGGTGCAGGGCTGTTACTCCCGACACCTAGTGACAGGTCCTGTGCAGTGATATGTGCTGCTGTTATTACTAAGCATTGCTATATGGCTGTCATTGTCTGTTCTCCCCGCAGGTGAGTGTAGCTCTAGAAGCCCCCCAGGACGATGCGAGACCCCTCTGTATTCCCGGCATCATATAAAGGAAGAGGACCGTACTCTCATAAAGGATGATCAGGTAGCGGGACTGGCTACATTATCTCTTCTGTATTATGTTACTGTCATATCCTTATCCTGTGTATCCTTCTGGTATAGACGCTCGGTGTAATAATATCTCTGTCCTTGTATGACAGGATGAGCTGGAACACAGGATGTATGAACCGCAGTGTAAGGAAGAGCAGCCGATCCCTGATCACAGCAGCTCAGGTGAGACGGCAGCGGGATTGGGTCACATGACCAATACATTGAGTGTAATTGTATACTATATAAATAGCTAATTGGATACATAGTACACTTAAAGTTAACTTTCAGTATACTGATTTGTTCCAAATATTTTGACTGTTTTCTTAAATTAAAGCTTTGCATTACCATAAATATATGTAGCTATAGAGCGGTCAGACTGCAGCAGTGTCCGATAGTAATGGGTACAGTGATTACAGTGTTTATAGGTTTATTTATAAAAAGCAAAACGCAACCTTTCACTCATTGTGTCCACTGTGGATGCAGGAACTGTGGGGTATAGAGGTGGCTGTAGGAGTGCGGGCACAGTGTGGATGCTGGAACCGTGGGGTATAGAGGCGGCTGTAGGAGCACGGGCACAGTATGGATGGTGGAACAGTGGCGTATAGAGGTGGCTGTAGGGGCACGGGCACAGTGTGGATGCTGGAACCGTGGAGTATAGAGGTGGCTGTAGGAGCACGGGCACAGTATGGATGCTGGAACAGTGGCGTATAGAGGTGGCTGTAGGGGCGTGGGCACAGTGTGGATGCTGGAACCGTGGGGTATAGAGGTGGCTGTAGGAGCACGGGCACAGTATGGATGCTGGAACCGTGGGGTATAGAGGTGGCTGTAGGGGCACGGGCACAGTGTGGATGCTGGAACCGTGGGGTATAGAGGTGGCTGTAGGAGCGTGGGCACAGTGTGGATGCTGGAACCGTGGGGTATAGAGGTGGCTGTAGGAGCACGGGCACAGTATGGATGCTGGAACCGTGGGGTATAGAGGTGGCTGTAGGGGCACGGGCACAGTGTGGATGCTGGAACTGTGGGGTATAGAGGTGGCTGTAGGAGCGCGGGCACAGTGTGGATGCTGGAACCGTGGGGTATAGAGGCGGCTGTAGGAGCACGGGCACAGTATGGATGGTGGAACAGTGGCGTATAGAGGTGGCTGTAGGGGCGTGGGCACAGTGTGGATGCTGGAACTGTGGGGTATAGAGGTAGCTGTAGGAGCGCGGGCACAGTGTGGATGCTGGAACCGTGGAGTATAGAGGTGGCTGTAGGAGCACGGGCACAGTATGGATGCTGGAACAGTGGCGTATAGAGGTGGCTGTAGGAGCGCGGGCACAGTGTGGATGCTGGAACTGTGGGGTATAGAGGTGGCTGTAGGGGCGTGGGCACAGTGTGGATGCTGGAACCGTGGGGTATAGAGGTGGCTGTAGGAGCACGGGCACAGTATGGATGCTGGAACAGTGGCGTATAGAGGTGGCTGTAGGAGCGTGGGCACAGTGTGGATGCTGGAACTGTGGGGTATAGAGGTGGCTGTAGGGGCGCAGCACAGTATGGATGCTGGAACCGTGGGGTATACAGGTGGCTGTAGGAGCGTGGGCACAGTGTGGATGCTGGAACTGTGGGGTATAGAGGTAGCTGTAGGAGCGCGGGCACAGTGTGGATGCTGGAACCGTGGGGTATAGAGGTGGCTGTAGGAGCGCGGGCACAGTGTGGATGCTGGAACCATGGGGTATAGAGGTGGCTGTAGGAGCGCGGGCACAGTATGGATGCTGGAACCGTGTGATATAGAGGTGGATGCTGGAACTGTGGGGTATAGAGGTGGATGCTGGAACCGTGGGGTATAGAGGTGGCCACAGTGTCGATGCTGGAACAGTTGGGTATATAAAGGTGGCTGTAGGAGTTCAGGCACATTTTTGCACTGTATTGTGGTGCCTATAGCAACATTAGATTATGTTCTTAATTAGCGAATGATTTAGCTTCATGTAATGTGGTACTCGGAGGCAGGCAGTGGTCTCCTCATTACTCAGTAGGGAAGTCCTCCCCTCCCCACATCGCTATATTGTAATGTAATGCTCTGTACCCATTCCCCGCAGGTGGGCGCAGCGCTAGAAATCGCCCAGACCCCTCTGTACTCTCTAGAATAACTATACCCACTGTAATGTAATGCTCTGTACCCATTCCCCGCAGGTGGGCGCAGCGCTAGAAATCCCGCAGACCCCTGTGAGACCCCTCTGTACTCTCCGGGCTGTATATAGAATCACTATACTTACTGTAATGTAATGCTCTGTACCCATTCCCCGCAGGTGGGCGCAGCGCTAGAAATCCTGCAGACCCCTGTGAGACCCCTCTGTACTCTCCGGGCTGTACATAGAATACCTACTGTAATGTAATGCTCTGTACCCATTCCCCGCAGGTGGGCGCAGCACTAGAAATCCCGCAGACCCCTCTGTACTCTCCGGGCTGTATATAGTATAACTATAACTTCTGTAATGTAATGCTCTGTACCCATTCCCCGCAGGTGGGCGCAGCGCTAGAAATCCTGCAGACCCCTGTGAGACCCCTCTGTACTCTCCGGGCTGTACATAGAATACCTACTGTAATGTAATGCTCTGTACCCATTCCCCGCAGGTGGGCGCAGCACTAGAAATCCCGCAGACCCCTCTGTACTCTCCGGGCTGTATATAGTATAACTATAACTTCTGTAATGTAATGCTCTGTACCCATTCCCCGCAGGTGGGCACAGCGCTAGAGATCCCGCAGACCCCTGTGAGACCCCTCTGTACTCTACGGGCTGTACATAGCATAACTATACCTACTGTAATGTAATGCTCTGTACCCATTCTCCGCAGGTGGGCGCAGCGCTAGAAATCCCGTAGACCCCTGTGAGACCCCTCTGTACTCTCCGGGCTGTATATAGAATAACTATACCTACTGTAATGTAATGCTCTGTACCCATTCCCCGCAGGTGCGCGCAGCACTAGAAATCCCGCAGACCCCTGTGAGACCCCCCTGTACTCTCCGGGCTGTATATAGAATAACTATACCTACTGTAACGTAATGCTCTGTACCCATTCCCCGCAGGTGGGCGCAGCACTAGAAATCCCACAGAACCCCCTGAGACCCCTCTGTACTCTCCGGGCTGTATATAGTATAACTATACCTACTGTAATGTAATGCTCTGTACCCATTCTCCGCAGGTGGGCGCAGCGCTAGAAATCCCGTAGACCCCTGTGAGACCCCTCTGTACTCTCCGGGCTGTATATAGAATAACTATACCTACTGTAATGTAATGCTCTGTACCCATTCCCCGCAGGTGCGCGCAGCACTAGAAATCCCGCAGACCCCTGTGAGACCCCCCTGTACTCTCCGGGCTGTATATAGAATAACTATACCTACTGTAACGTAATGCTCTGTACCCATTCCCCGCAGGTGGGCGCAGCACTAGAAATCCCACAGAACCCCTGTGAGACCCCTCTGTACTCTCCGGGCTGTATATAGTATAACTATACCTACTGTAATGTAATGCTCTGTACCCATTCCCCGCAGGTGGGTGCAGTGCTAGAAATCCCGCAGACCCCTGTGAGACCCCTCTGTACTCTCCGGGCTGTACATAGAATAACTATACCTACTGTAATGTAATTCTCTGTACCCATTCCCCGCAGGTGGGTGCAGTGCTAGAAATCCCGCAGACCCCTGTGAGACCCCTCTGTTCTCTCCAGGCTGTATATAGAATAACTATACCTACTGTAATGTAATGCTCTGTACCCATTCCCCGCAGGTGGGCGCAGCGCTAGAAATCCCGCATACCCCTGTGAGACCCCTCTGTACTCTCCGGGCTGTATATAGAATAACTATACCTACTGTAATGTAATGCTCTGTTCCCATTCCCCGCAGGTGGGCGCAGCGCTAGAAATCCCGCAGACCCCTGTGAGACCCCTCTGTACTCTCCGGGCTGTACATAGAATAACTATACCTACTGTAATGTAATGCTCTGTACCCATTCCCCGCAGGTGGGCGCAGCGCTAGAAATCCCGCAGACCCCTGTGAGACCCCTCTGTACTCTCCGGGCTGTATATAGAATAACTATACCTACTGTAATGTAATGCTCTGTACCCATTCCCCGCAGGTGGGCGCAGTGCTAGAAATCCCGCAGACCCCTGTGAGACCCCTCTGTACTCTCCGGGCTGTATATAGAATAACTATACCTACTGTAATGTAATGCTCTGTACCCATTCCCCGCAGGTGTGCGCAGCGCTAGAAATCCTGCAGACCCCTGTGAGACCCCTCTGTACTCTCCAGGCTGTACATAGAATAACTATACCTACTGTAATGTAATGCTCTGTACCCATTCCCCGCAGGTGGGTGCAGCACTAGAAATCCCGCAGACCCCTGTGAGACCCCTCTGTACTCTCCGGGCTGTATAGAGGAAGAGAACAGGACAGTGACACAGGAATATCAGGTAGAGGAACCTGCTCTGACCTCTCCTCCTTGTACATCCGCTTCTCACAGTGCAGGATATTGTGTTATTCCCATGTCCCCACCCTGTGTGTGAGTCCTATAGTGATGTCCTGTGTAACGTGTGGGTGGGACACGTATGTGACACATGTCCTTGTATGACAGGCTGAGCCGGGACCCGTGATCTATCACCAGCAGTGTAAGGAAGAGGCCGTTCCTGCTGAGATCAGCCCAGGTGAGAGACGCAGACGCTCTGGGGATACAGTGTTGCTGTATGGGGGGATATGTATATTACTGGGAATGTGGGGTGTATGTTACATAACGTATATGTCATCCCTGACCGATCCCTGGTCCCATCACAGTAAGTATAACAGTCTGTGTTTCCCGGTCGCTGGTGACTGCGGCGCTGCAGGAGAACGGACCATTAGCCGGGAGTCGGGATACGGTGGTTTTTATTTGCATGACTTTGGTTCTATGTTACTCCGCCATATCCGTCACTATAATGTGTTTGTGTCGGCTGAGTTCTTTTGCATTACCATTTATACAGATACATGTGTGTGCCCCTTCCCCACAGGTGGGTGTAATCCTACACATCCCGCAGACCCATATGAGACCCCTCTCTATACTCCGGGGTGTATGGGAGAAGAGAACAGGATGATCAGCCAGGATTATCAGGTAGAGGAACCCGGTCTGACCTCTCCCAGCTCTGCTTCCTCACATGTCTCACAGTGCAGGATATTGTGTTATTCCCGTGTCCCCGTCCTGTGTGGGAGTCCTAGATACATGTCCCGTGTAATGTGTAGGTGGGACACATGTGTGATGTATGCTCTTGTATGACAGGCAATGCCAGGAGATGGGATATGTTACCAGCAATGTAAAGAAGAGGCCGTCCCTGCTGAGGTCATATCAGGTGAGAGAGGCTGACATACAGATACGCTCAGAGGTCTATGGGGGGGTGCGGGATAGGGACTGATAGTTAGAGTTGGGAGGGGAAAACTGGGGACTAAGGCCCTGCCCGTCACTGCTCTGATTATTGTTATTCTCTGGGACACATCAGGGGCCACAGGCTAATGCTGGGTAGTTGGAGTGGGAGGAAGCTTCCAGCACCCAAGAGGTTACACTTCTTCTGCTGACCAGGCTCCTCCCCTACTGTACCTCGCCTTCAGGTCAGGAAGCTCTGATCCTTTATTTTTATTTTATTTTTTCGGTACTGGCAGGAGCCACACGCACCATAGAGAGGGGCTGCTGTATGCAGCTTTACTTTTTTTTTTTTTTTTTACTTTTACACTGACTTGGTCAGTGACAGAGCAGCAGCGCAGGGGGTCTATCCGGTACCAACACTGCTGCTCCATTGGCCTGGTAGCTGCAGCTACACACATGGAGCTTGTTGCGGAACTGCCGGGCTGCGCTAACAAGTTGACGGCTGGTACACCACCCACTCCTGCTGGACCATCAGGGAGATTTGTGTGTGGGTGGTAGCATGGGCTGCCCGGCCAGCGCCGGATACCTGCTGATATAATGGTGCTGCATGAGGCAGATCCCTGGCGACCATTTGTTAGCTGGGGGAGTGGCCTCTCCCCCGGGGACAGTAGTCGGCACATCCAACTGTAGATTCCCGCCACTAATCCTTCCCGCCCTCAGCTACTGTGGCCAGGGACACTGAGAGCTCTTTGACGCCAGAGTGCCTGGGCTTGTGCTCCCTGTACCTCTCCTCCAAGGACACAGGTTACAGTGTGCCATAGCTGTTTCAGCACCTTAGTGATACTTTTCTCTTTGCATCGCATGCCTTTGAATGCTTGCTGTGTATTGTGTACTGCATTAACACTTTAACTGCTTGTCAGCAATATACTGTGTTAGCTGTACCTAATAGGTGCCTGTCTATTTCACAATTCAAGTGTAGAAAAGTGCCTGGTTATGTCTTCTAGGAGTAAGTCAGGGGCCCCGGCACTGCTTTCCTGCTGGCCTGTCCCACCATGACTATGTCCAGGACGGCTTATGCGCAAATTGCTATGATTCGCAAGCGATGTCCGCAGCTTCAGCCTCCTCTCAGTGGCCAGCTTGGGCGACATCGCTCACCCAGATGATGGCGCAGCTACTTGGCACTGCCATGGGTGAGTGCATTATCCGCCTCCGTTGGCAAAACGCCTTACATGGTCAACCTGACAAATGCAGGGCCCCAGGCAGAGAAAGCTCCTCCTCTCGGCCCCTATCCCTGACTCGGATTGGGAGGACAAAATGCAGGATCTGTATTCTCTGATGTGTAGGTTGCCTCCGTCAAACCGGACGCCCAAAGACGCCCATCGTACAGAGGACCAAGTCCATCGGTTCTACCTTCAAACGCGCTAAGTCCGACCACTTATGAAGTATCCTCTGAGGTCTGGGAGGTACCCAATAGGAAGTTTACCTTACTTAGGCGGTTTACCTCCCATTACCCCCTTCCTCAGGATGACAGGGTCTGCTGGGAATCTGCTCCTAAGGTAGACACAAATGTATCTAAGCTAGTGAGATCTTCTACGCTGCCGATCCAAACCTCCTCAAACTTATCTACACGACTGCACGGGCTATAGCTAGACCTACTCTAGCATCAGCCTGGGTGGCTAAGGCCATGGTCGAATGGGCAACTTCTCTTGCGACCGACGCATCCATGGGCATGCTCGCAGAGAACCTTCTACCTACTATTGAGAAGGTACATCAAGCCACCCTCTGTTTAAGCTATTGATGGGGCCACTCTAACCTCTCGAGTGTATGCTTCAGTATTCACGGCACAACGTTCGATGTGGCTGCCCTCTTGGAAGGTGGAATCTGACTGACTCCAAAAAGGAAAAAAGCCACTCTTGTCTGTTACAACTTGAGATCCTCACCAAATGGTCGGGATCCTACACCACCATTCGGTCACATCTGATAAAGTTGTCCCCGGGAGTACGTCTCTCACTCTCCTGGTGGCTTCTGGACCAGAACCTCACAGTGGATAGAACATTTTGGATCCCACAGTGGACTCTCCTCACCATGGATGCCAGCCTCAGCGGGTGGGGTGCAGTGAGTTGCCAGTGATCCTTCCAGGGACTATGGAACTTGCAGGAAACCCAGCTACCCGTCAATGTTCTCGAACTGAGGGCAGTCTTACTTACCCTTGCTTAGTGGAACCCTGGCTCCGAGGTTGCCCAGTAGAACTCGCAGTCGGGCTGCCATATCGGAAACCTACTGCATCTTTCAATGGGCGGGGAAAAAGATCCCTGCTCTCTAAGTGATCTTTATCCCTGGAGTCCTCAATTCGGAAGTGAACTTCCTGATCTGTCAAATGCTGGATGCCGGCGAATGGGCTCTTCATCCGGAAGTGTTCCAGATACTAGTACAATGCTGGGCAGACTTGATGGGGGTCTTGATGGTGTTGCACCACAACAACAAGGTCACCCTATACGGGTCCAGGGCTCGCGACCCAGGGACTTGCATGGTGGATGCCTTGTCAGCCCCGTGGCCGTTTGTCCTAATGTATGCCTTCCCTCCGATTTCGCTCCTTCTGAGAGTGATCCTGGTAGCTCCCAATTGGCCCAGACTGATCTGGTTCACGGATCTGCAGAGAACCTGTCATTGGCCCCTTCCGATCTGTCTACCACTGCATCCAGATGTGCGCTCTCAGGGCTTGTGTTTTCACCCGAATTTGATGCATCTGGCTTTGACTGGGTGGCTGTTTAGACCTTCCTGCTAAGGGCCAGGGGCTAGTAACTCAGGGGCAATTTCAACCATGCTCAGGGCACGCAAACCTCCATCAGCCGGTGCTTACTTTTCCAGGTGTAGTGCTTGCCAATTCAGTCCCAGGACTTACCAATTGGCCAGGATTCTGTCCTTCTTACAGAAGGAAAAAAGAAGAAAGAAAGTATTCCTACTTGGGGCACTCCGGACTAGTTTAATCAGTTGTATTGATTAATGCTAATTGTACATTAGTGAAGTCTCCCAAGAAAAATGAATAGACATAAAATATAACTTGTATTTATTCACATATAAAAAAATAGCAAAATATGAAGAACACAAGTGAAAGGGATATCAGTGAGACATCCCTAAAGGTTAATTACTAATACCCCCTTAATTAAGGCTACAAACACAGTTGTCCTGGAACAACAGACACACACTGGACATGTTTTAAAATGATTTTATTATTAGTGTATTGCACCTTGTCATGTCTCACTGATATCACTATCACTCGCTATTTTTTTTTTTTTTTAAATTCAATAATTTTTATTGATTTTGCATAAGAAAAGTAACCCGCTAACCAAACAGGTGGACACTTCAATATACATACAGTATACAACAAGTACAATGTAGATACATAAATGACAAACAGGTGATACTTCAGCATATAGTAATTGCAGAAAATATATAACACTTGCTGCACATAATCTAGTGTAGGAAATCAAGAGTGCATGTGGTATGGATATATCGTAATTCACTGTATATAAATACTCCTCTTAAATTACAGAGCGGTCCAACACCCCCCCCCCCCACACACACACACACACACTAACTATACTAACTACAGAGAAGAGAATAAATTTGTGGCTTTTAGCAAGACTTACTCAAGTCAGCATTGGCAGTGGATATAAACATGTCTATATTAGCTAAACTGTGCCTAACAACCTAATTTACCCCTTCACCCTAACCCTCCCACCCAACAAATGGATAAAAATAAAATGGACCAGCTGGGGCAATGGACATATGATAACAAGTAGTAACGGATGCAATATTTAAGGATAGAAAGTCAGACAGGCAAATATCATCCACAACTAACTCCCAAGGATGTCTAATAACCTCCGTAGCAGCTTAGAGCATCATATCTACACCCCCCCCCCGAACAGGATAATACAATTGAACAGGTGAGACAAAAAATAAAAATAAATAAACAAGCACCAGTGGTAAGGTAATGACCAGAGGTGAAAAAAGAGGCTTTGAAAACAGTTCTGCAATATCAGCTGGTCCGGCCACCTTTCAAGCCCGAAGTATGATAAAAATGCAGCAGATGAATGTGGAGTAGGTTTTAGTGTAGCCATATCTCCGCATGTGGAGAGGAGGAACCAAAGGTTCTCAATACCATGTGGAGCCATCAAGGAAAGTACATCCAGGTTGCTAGCGTACATGGGTAACATGAAATTCTAGAGCATTGGAGCAAAGCCTTATCTTCTCCAGCAGCATACTGAGCAGTATATCCAAATTTTCAGAGATTTGAAGGAGCACATCCAGAAGAATAGATGTAAAGTGGAACATAGGACTGTAGTGCTGTAGGCAGGAGAGATGGAGGAGGCTGCAGTGCAGTCTCATTTGCACATATAGGGACATGCAGCCAATAACACTTAGAGATGGGTAAAGACATCAAAGAAAGTACATCCAGGATTTTAGGGTACATAGATATCTTGGACTTCTCAGGATTCTCAAGCATTGGAGCATATTTTTATCTTCTCCAGCAGCATACACATCAGGGGTTAGGATGGTAGGGAGTACATCCCCCTGCAATTCAGTGAGCTGAGCAAGAAGCCTTTCAGTAGAGGCATGTATAGCCTGTAGGATTTGTTGATGAGAGTATACCATAGTGATGATAATAATAATCTGTGAGGCAGATAGCGATGTGGTGGAAAGCAACCTTAGTATGACCAGGATATATAACTGCGTAGCAAGTTAGAAACACGGGGTCCAAAATGGCCGCCGGAGCCCCGGCACACAGTCAGCCCAAGTGTCAGAGCACAGACAGCCACCCGCTAGGAGACCGGAGGGGGACCACCAGGATATCGGCAGGCAGCGCAGTTCAGACCACTCACCGGGTCTCCGTTTCTCACCCGCCAATACTGCACTGGGAGCGGGAGGTTCGCCGGACCGGATGTTTGGTGTGTGCGGCAGCAGGGTAATGCTAGGCCACAATCTTCCAACGGGTCGTGCCGGCCTCGGCGGTCGGGAAGGAGGAACAGCTCCCCGGGTGCAGCGGCAGTTGTAGTAGCCTTGTGGGGCAAAATCTAATGTTGCCCAGGTGCAGGATGGATTATGTAGGATAATTAGCTGGGGAGCTCCAACACCACGCGTCCTATCCGCTTGCCGACGTAGCCACGCCCCACTCGCTATTTTTTATATGTGAATGAATAAAAGTTATATTTTATGTTTATTCATTTTTTCCTGGGAGACTTCACTAATGTACAAATAGCATTAATCAATACAATTGATTAAACTAGTCCGGAGTGCTAGACAAAGTAGGAATACTTTCGTTCATCTTTCCTGGGTGCACCCCCCTCATTATAATCCACGTATGTTATATGAAAACAATAGAGGGAGTGGACAGCTTTATTAAATATAATCTCTAAACTGTGCGGAATTATCATCTTCGTGTGCTTCTTACAGAAGGGCCTGGAGGCCGGATTCCGCTTGTCTTCCTTGAAGGTACAGGTTTCAGTTTGTCCATCTTGTTCCATAGGAAGTTAGCGCCGTTGCCGGATGTCCGCACATTCATGCAGGGCATCCTGCATATCCAGCCTCTCTTTGTCCCCCCGGTTGAGCCTTTGCGGTCAGTGGACTTTTGTTGGCTCACCTGGAAAAGAGTCTTGTTGGCGATTTGCTTTGGCCAGGACAGTGTCTGACCTGTCAGCTCTTTCCTGTCGGTCCCTTTTTTCAGATCTTCCATTCAGATCGGGCATCATTAGAACTGTTCCAACTCCCTTCCCTAAAGTGGTATCCAGGTTTCAGGTCAGCTAGGAGATTTTGGTCCCAGCCTTTTGGGGGCCAGATGCTTCTCCTGCGCAGTCTTCATTGGATGTTGTCCGTGCTTTATGCATCTATGTGCACCGCACTAAGGTGTTCTGGAAATCGGACTCTCTTGGTCCTTTACGGGTTTCAAAAGAGGGGAGGACCTGCTACTAAGCAGAAGATTGCCCGCTGGCTTTGTTCTGTCATCAGGCAGGCATACTTGATGCTTCCCTCCCAGTCCCTGCGGGGGTCCGGGCTTATTCCACTAGGTCTTGGGCTGTTAGGGGTGGTGCAACAGCTGCGCAGATTTGTAAAGCGGCCACTTATTCGCCTACCAATGCCTTCTTGCGCTTTTATGCCTTCGATACGTTTGCCTCACAGGACTCGGCCTTCGGTCAGAGTGTACTTGCTGTGGCACAGGTGCGTCCCTAAGGTGGCTTCTTTAGGACGTCCCATCGTTAGCCTGTGGCCCCTGAATAAAATGAGATTTATGTCTTACCTGTTAAATCTCTTTCTTTGAGGACATCAGGGGCCACAGGGATCCCTCCCTGCCGCGCCTGCTTTAGTTACTTTACTGTTCTAGTTACCTAGTTCCTCTGTTGTGTGAACTAGGATGTGTTTCTGTGTGGTGTTTCTCTGCTTTCTCTCTTGTCTCCTGCCTTGGCTTGTTAAAAAACTGAGCTGCCTAGCCTGAGGCGGGGTAGAGGAGGGGAGGAGCCTGGTCTGCCTGGGAGGCAGAAGAAGTTTAACCTCTTGGGTGCTGGATGCATCCTCCCACTCCAATTACCCAGCGTTAGCCTTTGCCCCTGACGTTTTCAAAGAAAGAGATTTAACCTAAATCTCCTTTTATCAATGTGTGCTGTCTCTGCATACGTGTGTGTGTGTGTCTATGTGTAACACTGGCTCCTTATTGTCATACACAGGAGCTGAGGTCGGTGTAGAGCTGGATGCTGGTGACCATCGGGAGCTGCAGGAATTCCTACCAGAATCCAGTGCAGGTCAGTGCTGCTCGCTCTCCTATAATGTGACTTATACCAGACTGCCCTATATCACATTGCCGGACAGAACGGGAGGCCATAGACTGTGCCCGGCGGCTGTTCTGGGTGTGAGCCGGTTCTATGGCTGCTCTGTAATATGTTTGGGGAATAGATGTGTGACCGTCAGGTATGAGAGGGATCGGGCTGCTCCTCTGGTCACATAATGATGGGAGGCCGTGGTTCTGGCTGTGGGGGGCAGTATGTGAGTAGCAGGGACAGATACACGGATGGCTATAGGTGACCTCACTGCTGAGGCTTCTACACAACAGCACTCAGCTCACCGCTATGTGCAGGTTAGTTTTCCAGGTCATCCCTAGGACGTCACCCACATAGAGATATTGTCATGCCCGACTATGAACTGGAATCTCCCACCGGACCCTCATTGGGGATGGAGAACAGGCAGGGGGAGGCCCATTAGGACATGTAGTGACCTTCACCCTTATTGCTGGTTGAGGGTGGTTGTGCTCCTACTGGCTGTGCTGGGGAGCAGGCTTGTGGTTGCCAGTAGTAGCATAAAGTACTGAAGGGGAGGGCCTTTCCTATGGCTCATGTACAAAATTGCCGCTGGGATTTGCTTCCTCCGCTGTGTAATACTCCAAGGGTGCTGGCCCAGCTGGAATTTACTGAACCTGCGGCCAGCACACCAGTGCTCAGTATTGTTATGTGCTGATCTGAGTACAGATTCCACCTCGGACAGGCTTACTCCCAGCATGCACTTCCACGCCTCCATCACTGGCTCCTCAGTGGATTCTGTCAGAGTGGTCTCAGAAACCACCACCCTCTCCCACTGGACCTGGGAATACGTAGCTGCTTCCAGAATTTTGCATCACATTCCAAAGATCATTTCAGTTTTTGGTAAAAAACTGATCAGAAATTTAAAGGAAACCGTAAAAAAAAACATTTTTTTAACCCCTTCATGACAGAGCCAGTTTGTGCCTTCATGACAGAGCCCTTTTTTTCAAATCTGACATGTCTCACTTAAGTGGGGATAACTTTTTTTTGCTTTTACTTATCCCAGTGATTTTGAGATTGTTTTTTCGTGACACATTGTACTTCAAATTAGTGGTAAATTTGGGTCGATACAGTCTGTGTTTTTTTGTGAAAAATACCAAAATGTCGTGAAAAAATGGAAAATTTAGCGATTTGCAAAATGTTAAATTTTCTGCTTGTGAGACAAATAATCATACCACTCAAAATAGTTAATAACTAACATAGACCATATGTCTACTTTATGTTGCCATCATTATTTCAACTTCCTTTTCATTTTTTTGGACACTAGGAGGCTTACAATATGAATAGCAAATTCTCAAATTTTCAAGAAAATTTCAAACACTGATTTTTTTTAGGGACCAGTTCAGTTCTGATGTGACTTTGAGGGACTTGTATGTGAGACACCCCCATAAATGATGCCATTTCAAAAACTGCACCCCTCACAGTATTCAAAACAGCATTTTGGAAGTTTGTTAACCCTTTAGGTGTTTCACAGGAATTAAAACAAAGTGTAGGTGAAATTTCAAAATTTCTTTTTTTTTGCAGAGTTTCAATTTTAATACATTTTTCTAACGAATACAGTAGATTTTACTAGAGAAATGTGACTAAAAATTGATTCCCCCAATTCTTTTGTTTTCAAAAATATCCTATATGTGGCCCTAGTGTGCACGTTGACCAAACCACAGGCTTCATAATAGAAGGAGCACCTACTTGATTTTGGAGCCTCCTTTTTATGAGATTTTTTTTTAGGCACCATGTAGGTTTCTAGGCACCATAAGTGCTAAAAGTTAGGAACCTCCCCCACAAGTCACCCCATTTTGCAATCTACACCCCTCAGGGAATTCATCTAGGGGTATAGTGTACATTTCAAACCCCCAGGGGTTTCACCAATTTTGGTACAACTGGGATGTGAAAATGGAAAATTACATTTTTTTACACAAACATGCAGTTCTGGCTCAAAATTTTTCATTTTCACAAGGAATGAAGGAGACAAAGCACCCCAAAATCTGTGCCCCAATTTCTCCCGAGTACGGCAATGCCTCACATGTGACCAAAAAATACCAGTTGGGTGCATGGCAGGACTCAGAAGG